>NC_072736.1:15077011-15192446 GCF_026930045.1 Uloborus diversus | reverse complement strand
AATTGTAAGGTCACTTGAATTTTCTGTTCCATGAATTTGATGGTTGTACGTTCTTTCTTTTGATTTTGAGTTCAGGTATGAATTTTGTTTCTCTTGTGGTTTAAATATTGTTCTATTTTCTTTATATAAATCTTGTAGCTTAAATATTGTTCTATTTTCTTTAGATAAAACTTGTATTTTTCGTTTGTAAAAGGTTCAATGTTTGTATTTCATGTCATGCTGATGTTCTGGAATTTCAATACCCCAATTGTGAGATGTCGGGGACTAGTGCTGCTTTTTTAGGCAATTTCGCCAGCAGCACTCACGAAACATCTCATGGTTTTTCCCTACCCTTGGGGAGTACCCCCTGATGAGGCCCCAGGGTATTTTGGGATTTTTTCATTTTTTCCTTCTGTTTAAAGAATTTTTCTTTCTAGTTCAATTTTTATATTGCTATCAAATGTGTTGTCTACCAGTATCATAGAGCAGCCTGTGGCGCCTATTGAACTGAGTAGTGAAGTTCATTTTGGTTGACTTGTCCAGTTTATTAATACAATATATGATAGTGTTTCTTTATATATATATATATATATATATATATATATATATATATATATATATATATATATATATATATATATATATATATATATATATATATATATATATATATATATATATATATATAAGTTACTGTCCTTTAAAATTAAATATCTGAAGGGAAAAAAAGATTTTTGATGTGTTTGCATGAATAATAAAACATTCAAGGTAAAAAAGTGTTTCAAAAAATAATAAAATAATTTAATAGATTTTAAATTCAAAGAGATAAATTTCTTGAGAGCAAATCATCTCTACGGTCTAAGTCTCCGGCCTCTGGAGTTATCAACCGTGAGGGGGGGGGGAGGTCACCCCTAGGGAGGCGTAGAAGAATTGCAAAGGAGGAATGAATGTTTAAAAAAATAAAGTAAAACTAGTGAAAATTTTCTCAATTTTGTGGTGAAATGTAAAAGTTTTGGACATTATTAAGCAATCACGATTGCTTATTGTTCTCACTTGACTGCCCTTGACGTTACGCTAATTTTATTCCCCCCCCCCCGCCTCCATCTGCAGCACTCCCGCCCACCGTCCTCGGCAGGCTCAGCTCCTCCGGTCCTGAGCAATGTCTCCGGAAGTCCGCTTCTCCTGGTCGGTTGCGGCCATGTCCTACACACACGCACGCTTACACACATACGCACACGCCTACGTGCATACACAAGTCTATGCGCACACAAGCCTACACTTGCACGCGCGCCTACACACACACACACACAACTATACACAGTTACTGCCCAGGAGAAGGGGCAGGTTTGGGGGCACAGGAGCAGTTTCTAGAAACAATAACTCCAATGAAAAGGGTCCTGTCGCAACTCGTGATTGCGAAAAACATAATTTGAATTAAAAATATCAGAATTCAATTTTTTTTTTGTCTTTTTTTTTTTTTTCTTTTGAGTTTTTAGTGCAGTTTTCACGTACATGTCCCCGTGAATTTGGATTTTCAGCATTATCATACACAAAGTAAAAATATCGAGCAAAGCATCAAAAGTAACATGAAGTGCACTTAGTAAGTTACAACTTGATTTTCTCAAACTTGTCAAGGACATGCAGCGGCAGTCCTTCCATTCATGTTATGAAAATGACTGGTATACCATGCCAACCACACTTAAACCCTAGATTACCCTGGGCCTTGTCAGTTTGGTCACCGGGCCCTTTTTCCGCATAAAACGGATCACATTTTTGGATTCTCTAATTGTGAGATGGGCCCCTAGTTTCCAACTAGGCTGACGTGTCCTCTCGTCGCCCCTAAGGTCGCTATATATACGAGCCGACGCAACAGCTTAAGATTAGCCATTTTGGATCGGAGCGCGTGTTTGAGTGGTTGTCTTTTCTGGCGAGTTATCGCGTTTGGTAATTGTTTATTGTAAGCAATTAATGGCGGCACGTGAATTGTTGGCAAATTTGGCAAAATCCGAAATTTTGCTCTGGTAACCCTAGCAGCGCAACAATGAAAAATCCGATCGAAAATGGCTAAACTTAAGCTGATGAGTCGGCCTATCTATATAGTGGCTCCAGTTGGCCCTGAGATTATTACATCAAACTTTCCTGTATTTTCAATTAATAATCAGCTTGTTTCAATTTCCGAGTATTCTATACTATTTCTGCTGTCCACATATGGTAGTGGAGTTGAGAGAGAGTGACTTCACATTAGTGTTCAAAAGGGCAAAGAGTTTGAAGGGTTGAGAACCTCTGTTTCTTTTAAAACCTTTGTTAAGCAATCACGAATTGTTTATTGTTCTCACTTGACCGTTTTTATGTCCTTTGATTTTATTTTAACTACCATTGGTGGATTTACTTTTTCTGTATCGAACAAATTATTTTAATATGAACGAGTAAATTACCGTAACGTGGGAGAGCAAATTACCATGACATGGACGAGAAAATTAACATAGCATATTGGCGAGAAATTCATCATCCATTATTTTTTATTGAGTTAAGCTTAACGTTTCACGCCTACACACACACGCGCACGTCTACATACACACACCTACACGTACTGCGCCTGCACACATGTGCCCGCACTCACACACACACATGCACACTCGTGAATCGAAAAACATAATTTGAATTCATGATATCAAAATTCAAGTTAATTTTTATTGAGCAATCACGACTGCTAATTGTTTTCATTTGACCGTCCCCCCAACCCCCGCCCTATGCTCCCGGTAGCCGCTGCTCCTGGTTGGTGGCGTCCATGTCCTAGACACATACACGCTCATACAAATTCACACACATACACACACCGCGCCTTTACACACATACACACACGCCAATGTGCATACACACAGCTCTTTGCACATACACAAGCCTACACATACACAACTATATACACGTAACCGCCCAAGAAGAAGGACAGGAACCGTTACTAGAAACAAGCGAGTGGGGTGCCTACCAATGAGTAGAGTCCTGTCGTAACTCGTGATTGCGAAAGACATAATTTGAATTCAAAATTTCAGAATTCAAATTAATTTTTAAAATTCGAAAAGTTTTTTTTATTTTTATTTTTATATTTACATAGTAGCTTTATTAATAAAATTTCTGACGTCATATTGATGTCTCCTAGTGGCAGATTTATAGGTTTGAGGACCCGTTGGGGACTCTTTGCCTATCACAGAACTATATAAAACATTTATCCATGAGCGCGTTTAAATCTCCTTCGGTCCCTATAGTCTTAGAGACCCTCGCTTACAGTAGCAAACCACCAAGTACTCACTGAAAGTAAAATCGCCGATTTAATCTGAAATCAAAACGCAAAAATTAGATTCTAATAGCGTCCCATAACATAAATACATTTCCCCCTCACATTTATGCAATCTCATCATGGCAAAATATATATCCCCCCCCCCTACCCACCAGGATGAGATTTCTCAGAAACTTTTAGTTTCTTGAGAACTAGATTTCCAAAGAAACATCCATCACCGACGTTGCCATGGCAACATGATTCGATGCCTCGAACCTAGTGTTTTCTGGACATATTTTATTCATTTTAAATGATTCCATTCATATTTCTTGCGCATCGCAAACTCTTCGTCGACATTTTCTTCCGATATCGTGTGATCTGAAATTCATAATCTTTGCTGATATTCATGACGAAAAACAAACTCATGCGAAGATTTTCAAATTCTCTATCGAATATGAGTTTTTCGTTTTCGTGTTCGTTTTCTGAAATTTCATCACATTTGTGAATGTCGCATTCGAAAATTTATTTTTTGAATAGAAGGAAGATTCACATTTAGGAGAGAATTTTGATATTGGAATTCTCCCAAAACGCGCTTTTCAAATAATGCTGAAGCGGAGAGCTTTTTTCGCACTTAGTTTTCTGATATATATACTAGTGGTACCCGTACGGCTTTGCCCGTAGTAGAAAATTAAAAGGTCATTCGGTTCGCCTGTATATTTACAAATAATGGATGACGTATTTCTCGCCAATTGGCTATGTTCATTCGCTCTCCCATTTCACGTCATGATAATTTCGTAATTTACTCCTCCATCTTATGAAAATTTTGCTCTGGAAAATGTTCTTAAATTCAAATATGAAAAGAACAAAATCGAATTTTTGAAAAATCGCTACGAGATGCACACCCCCATGCTACAAACTATGTGCCAAATTTCATGAAAATAGGCCTAGGCGCTATGCGCGTCACAGACATCCAGACATCCAGACAGAGAGACTTTCCGCTTTAGTATATATATATATATATATATATATATATATATATATATATATATATATATATATATATATATATATAACGTTTGATAGGAACAAAACTTTCAATACTATGAATTAAATTAAAATTGTAATTTACTGTATGAAAAACATCACTGTCGAAAATATCATACATTTCATGTCCGTGACTTGGGATTTTTTTTTTTATCAATTTAAATAATTAAAACCGATGAATCAAATTTTTGTATTGATTCTCCGTTTACTTGTGTGTAATGGTGATGATGGTGGAGAAAATGGTACAAGTCAGGATTTTTTTTTAATTGATTCTCCATTTATTTGAGAAAAGAGGAAAAGATAATGGAGAAAATGTTAGAAAATCATGTCCGAGACTTGGGAATATTTTTTTTATCGATTTTTAATAATTTAAAACGATGAATCATATTTTTGATTGATACTCCATTTACTTGCGTGTCATGGAAAATGATGAGAGAGAAAATAGTAAAAATTATGTCCGAGACTTTGAAATTTTTAAAATCAATTTTAATGATTTAAAACGATGTATAATACTTATATCTTGATTCCCCATTAACTTAAGTGTAATCAAAAAACAACTGTTTGTACCAAAGTAATGGGGTCGTTTACAAAATTTTAAAAGTATTTTTTTCAGAAAGAGCATGCTTAAAAACATAAGATCTGACCATTTTTAAAATAATTTGTTTAAGTTTAATATTTAAAAAGAAATTACTTAAATCGGAGCGCTTTCATTGTTTACGGCTTCTGCCGATGACATCACAAATGATGAAAGGCCACTCAGTGTTGCCATTCACAGTGCAAAATATTACATTCGCAACTTTACTCAAGTATATTGGCAACGATATGGTTGGTAGCAAGCGTAGAGCACAATTTTAATTCCCTACTTGATTATAATAACGTGGAAACGTGGTAGAAAGATGAGGCAAAGTGCATCATTTATGACGTCATCAAGACCACGCCTTGTTTGAAAAATCGAACATTTTAAAAAGTTAATTAAAAAAAAACTGTTGGGAAAATAAAAGTTTTTTTTCTGGGTCCATGTTTTTTTTTTTTTTTTTTTGCTCATTCTATCCATTTCAATGATTAAAAGTAGTACTTTTAATCATAACCATAAAGGAAACCACACCATTACTAAAAGTAAGAGGAAATAAAACGTTTTAAACTCTGTCGAAATTTTTAGAATTACCTCAAATTTAAAGACTTGGCGAGAAATTGAAGATTCCAATTTCACGCCTACGTGTGATAGGACATCCATTTGCAAAGCGTGGGAAAGATGTCTCCTGTTTCTCACCGAATCTCGGTAAATGTGGAGACGTTTCTTAAAATTTCAGCCCCTTTTAAGACCTTTTATTTTGATGATGGGGACATGAGGGCAAACAACTTATGCATCCAGAAACATGATTTACTATGTGTCTCTCAAGTGCTACTAATGAAGAAAAAAAATCCTTTTATTGCACTATGGCATGGTTACCTGCTGAGTACAACACTCGTGGGAAGGTAAAGCGTAGTACCTGCAGAAATGCGTTTTAGAGACATTGGTAGAAACGAATTTGAGATTACATTCTAATGATAGGGAAATGCTTTAGTTTGACTGTTTTTTTGAGCAATCACGATTGCTTATTGTTCTCAATTGACTGTTTTTTGGCGTGCTATCATTTTATTTTCTCACCGCCACCCGCCGCACCATCACCGTCGACCGGCTCCTCACGATGCTGCTCCTATAGCGAAAGCCGTCTCCAGGTTGCATCCATATCCTACACAAACGCGCATACCTACACAACTACACACACATATACACACACACAAACTTACACCTACACAAACACATTCACACACAAACACATACATACACACAAACACATACACACATGCATACATACAAACACCTACACATACACACAACTACCCACACATTAATGCCAGCACACAAACACAAACACACATGCCTACACACACATACCCCTACACACAAACACACACATGCCTACACACAAAAGTAGTGGGAAAAGGAGAGTTCTGCGGCAGGAGGGGGCTCTAGGGCTCATAGCCCCCTCCCACTCTTCCTCTGACCTTGGGGTTACGCCTCCTCCGCCTCCCACTCCCCCTCTGACCTTGGGGTTGCGCCTCGAACTTGAAGAAGGTGACGAGGGTTTTTTCCCGAGATTTCGCTCTTCCTCGTTTTCGCTCGGTTACATTTTCGCTCGAGTTTTTGCTCTTCCTCGTTTTTGCTCGCGTTTTTACCGTGAAAGGTTACAGGGATATTTTTAGACTTTGTCGTTTTTACCGTGAAAAGTTTTTGGACTTAGAATATTTTTCCGTAACCTTATACGATGGTTTTCGAGTGGCAACCTGTTTAGGGTATGACAAAACGTCACAATTGTTGTCATAAGAATGTGTGATACTTTTTGTCATGCCATCCTCATGAAGTCGTTTTTTTTTTTTCCGTGAAAGATTTTCCCTACGTTTCTGAACTTTGTTACAAAATAAATTTATGTTTTAAGTTGACGGTCCCACCAACCAGCCTGGTGTATTAAATACACCCCATCAACTTCTTTTCAGCTGCCAATGCAATTTGCATACAAATGCAGATCAATTTTAAAGATTTTTCACAAGTTAGATCAATCAGCTTTAATATTCAATATGATTTATACATTTTCATGAGTTATGTTTTAATCGCGTTATTAATCGTTTACACTGTCATTTTATTATTTTCATGCATTTATTATACTTGTAAAAATAAATCCCAACTCTGTTATATTTATCATTCTTTCGGTGATTCTTTTTTTTTTTTCGGACTTTGAATAATTTCGACGAATGGTTGTCAAGACAACCAAAGTTTCGCGAATTTAATTATTTTTTTGAATATTTTTCGCGAATTTGATTATTTCAATGCTTTATGAACTTGGATTATTTTTCATGAATTTGATTATTCATTTTAGAGTTCGAATATTTTTTACATTCAGGTCTTAGACCAGAGGTTCCCAACCGGTGGTTCGCGAACCCCCAGGGGTTCGCGAGGTGCAGGAAGGGGGTTCGCGAAAATTTCGGTCCAATGGCGGATTTTTCCTAGTTTGGTAAAAAATTATAAAATATTCAATTTGCACACATAGTTACTAAATTTTTTTTTTAATTTGAAAACGCGCCAGACTCTTGTATTAAGCTCAAAAAAAAAAAAAAAAAAATCTTTCAGCGGTTTTATAATCTTGGTTAAAAAGAAATTTTCTCATTTTTTTTTTTTCGATAGACAACAGAAAGAGATATCCTTCTTTATTGCGAGGCGCCATGCAGAAACGTTGTATTAAGCTGTGGCGGGGATCAGGATGACCTTAAAAAGGCGCCATCGCGTGGAGTCAATCAAACAATATACATAATATACATATGTGGAAAAAAATAAAGAATTCTCAAACAATGCATCATAGGGGTATTATTTCTAATCTGGTTGAAATATAACTCGGGAATTTCCGTCGAATTGAGTCATCGAATATCAGACATGACAGACATAGCAGACAAACTTAAAATTTATTACTGGATTTTACCCATCTGTTCGTTTTCAAAAATATATAACATCAGCATGCTCATAGTTCTGGGGAAATAGTTGTTAACAGACGTATTTAGAGATACTTTAGAGATGCTTGAAAACAAGTGATTTTGTTTGCAATTGGTTTTGCTACGTGAACTTGCTACTCTGTTTGTGAAGTTATAATCGTGTTGGTAATTTTTATGATTTAATAACTTTCTGCTGTTATGGATCGATGGTTGAAAACTGGTAGTTTGGTTGAGCGACAAATGGACAAGCAGTCAATCGATCAACCCTCAACATCAGCAGTAACTTTCGAATCAACACAGGATATTGAAATAGATAGCTGTAATGAACTGCCGCCTCCCCCGACTAAACAGAAAAGTGAACTAGGGGAGAAAAAAGCGAAAATATGACAATGACTATTTACAAATGGACTTTTATTTTATTGGAGAAGAGTCTGAACCTAGACCGCTTTGTCTTCTCTGCAACGAAGTTCTAGCGAACAGCAGTTTGAAACCGTCACTTCTGAGAAGACACCTCGAAACAAAGCATCCGACACACAAGGACAAACCTATCGAATATTTTAAAAGAAAATTGGAATATAATAAAAAGTGTAGCGTCTCTACGTTCCTGTTAGAATCCAACGAAGATAGTAAAATGGCCCTTGAAGCTTCATATCGAGTCAGTTATAGAATTGCAAGATCTGGAGAACCACATACAATTGCAGAAAATTTAATTGGACCGGGTGCTAAAGATATTGCTAAGTGTATGCTGGGAGAAAAGTCAGCAAAAAAAATTGACCTGGTTCCGCTATCAAACAACACAGTATCACGCAGAATTACTGATTTGGCAAGTAATGTGGAGAAAGAACTTGTGAATAGAATAAAAGAGAATAATTTTGCGATCCAGCTTGATGAGTCGACTGATGTAGCAAACGCTGCAATATTACTTGTCTATGTTAGGTATATTTTTAACGATACAATTAAAGAAGATGTACTATTTGCAAAACCTTTGAAAACCAACACAACTCGAGAAGCAATTTTCGAACTGGTCAACAGTTACTTTGAAGAAAATGGAATAGATTGGTCTTTGTGTGTGGGTGTGTGCACGGATGGTGCAAAATCAATGACAGGAAAATTTGTTGGCTTTTTGGTGCGAGTAAAGAAGATCAACGAGAAAATTGAATGGACTCATTGCTGCATTCATAGACAAGCATTAGCATGTAAGCGTATTCCCGCAGAATTATCCGCTACTTTGAATGATGCGGTAAAAATTGTAAATTTCATAAAATCACGTGCCACAAACTGCCGTCTATTTCACGCGCTTTGTGAGGAATTGAGAAGCCTTCATGTTACTTTACTTCTTCACACAGAAGTTAGATGGCTTTCCCGTGGCAAAATTTTTACACACTTATTTGAATTGAAGTCAGAAGTCCAAGCATTTTTTGTTGATCATCCATTTCACTTGTCCACTTGCATATTCGATCCTCTTTGGATGCAAAGGCTTGCATATTTAGCTGACTCTTTTCAAAATTAAATGAATTAAATCTATCCTTGCAAGGTGCAGTTGTTAATATTTTCGTTGTATATGATAAAATTGAAGCTATGGTAAACAAATTGAATTTCTGGATCCAATGCCTGGAAATGGGTGAGTTTTCTTGTTTCACTTCTCTTAGTAGTTTTTTATCAGAAAACTCAATGAAACTTGATGAAAGCGTTAAAAGAAATGTATGTGAACATCTGCAACATCTTGGAACTAACTTTTGACGAGTATTTTCCTAATAGGCGTAACGTCCCTCTCTCAAACAACTGGATACGCAATCCTTTTGAAGGCAATCCATGCTTAGAGAACACCCTGACATTACCTGAAAAGGAAATGCTCATCGAGTTATCCTGTGATAATTCATTGAAAACTACCTTTAAAGAGCTCTCGTTAATTGACTTCTGGCTCAGTGTAAGAAATGACTATACCGTTTTGTCCAAAAAAGCAATTCGAATTTTATTACCATTTTGTACAACATATCTGTGCGAGAAAGGATTTTCCTCCTATACTTACCTCAAAGATAAATACCGAAGCAGATTGAATGCAGAGCCTGATTTAAGACTCAAACTGTCAGACATTGAACCAAACTTTCAGTTTCTTTGTTCCGTCAAACAGCCACAAATATCGCATTAAGGATTTTTTCCCCAATTTAAAGTATGCTTAAAAAAATAGTTGGTTTATAAAACTTCTTGTTTATAATTTTTCTTGTAGATGTAGTTTTAACTTTTTATTAATGTTTGCACTTAATGATATTTTACAATTATATTTTTGTTTATTGCAATCAAATGCTGCAAAAAATGGAAAGCAAACATGCTGTTTTTTTATTGTTTCTTACATGTTACTAATTTCAACATCAGGGGGTTCGCGAACTTTTTTGCCTGTTCCAAGGGGTTCGCAAAGAGAAAAAGGTTGGGAACCGCTGTCTTAGACTAATTCGACGTCTTTCGTTCTTTTGATTATTTTCGAGCGTTTTCAAACTTTAAATATTTTTCACAAAACTTTTTTTTTTTTTCATAGTACCAATCAGCTTTAATATTCAATATGATTTATACATTTTCATGAGTTATGTTTTAATCGCGTTATTAATCGTTTACACTGTCATTTTATTATTTTCATGCATTTATTATACTTGTAAAAATAAATCCCAACTCTGTTATATTTATCATTCTTTCGGTGATTCTTTTTTTTTTTTTTCGGACTTTGAATAATTTCGACGAATGGTTGTCAAGACAACCAAAGTTTCGCGAATTTAATTATTTTTATTTTACAGAGTGTCGGGAATCGAACACCCAAACTTTGAGTTAGCAAAAACGTATGCTAACCACTATGCTATATTTTCCATTACACTTTCAGTCTTAATGTGAATCTGTACCATGACAACGAATATTAAATTAATTTTAAAACCATCAGTTAATTCACTCTTTAGTACTAATCATGGCATATCATTAACTGTATTTCAGCTCATAATTGAAACTATCATCATTATTATTATTTTTCATAATAACAAAGTTTTCACTTAAGTAAAGATTTATTTAAATACAACCCATTCGAGATTTTAGATTTGGTTCAATGCTTTGTGGACTTGAAATATATTTTAAACTTTGATTTTCTTTTTCATGCATTTCAAACTTTATCATTTTTATTTTTTCTAACTTGTTAAATTTTCTTAACTAATTTCTTTTTTCTTTGTCAAATTGACAAATATTTTTTTGTAACTTGTAAAAATTTCGAAGAAATAATTTTCTTAACTAATTTTTTTTTTGACTTTCATACAACAAAATATTTTTCCTTACTTGTTAAATTTTCGAAGAAATAATTTACTTAAATATTCTTTCACACATTTTGAACTTTAACGTTTTTTCCTGTCATTTAGCACTTTAATTTTTTTTTTTTCACTATTTTAGCGTTTTTCAATTATTTTCAGTCTTTAACTATTTTCTTAACTTTTTAGTCTTTAACTAATTTCAAGCATTTCAGACTTAGATTATTTTTTCGTGATTTCAATTTTTTTTTAAGTATATTTTAGAGTTTGATCATTTTCTCGCTTGTTTTTACTTTATCGTTTTTTTCCGATATTTTTAAACTTAGAAATTTTTCACAAGTCATCGAACCTTCAAATTTTTCAAAACGTTATCATGTCTTCAATTTTCGCAATCATGTCAAACTTGCAATCAATTTACTCGTAGTAGTAATTAACACTTATCATTAACAAATTTTCTCAGATTTTAAAAAATCAACTTAATTAATTTTTCCAGTAAGCAAATTGCGCACTCAAGTTACATTCCAACACTGCATATACGTTTCAAGAGTTTCATTGAATTTATCACATTCCATTTAATTAACTCTAATAATTACTTTTTCATTAATACTTAACTTAATCATTTTATCATACATTTATTCCAGTTACAAAATTATGCTTAAAAGTTATTTATTTTTCTTAGCACAAGAGATTTTAACATGTTCCTACTAAAATGCTTTTCACTCTAGTTTGAGTTTACTAAAATAGCAACTCATTTACGATTTAGATTCATTTAATCGTCTTTGATTCTTTTTCATTGTTAATATTTTAAATTATCACATACGTTATTATTTTTATACATTTATCCATTTAATTTTCCAAAATCTACAATCAATTTACTTTTCGTATTAATTAACACTTATCACTATCAAATATTTTCATGAATTTTAAAAATTATCTTCTTAAATAATTTTTTACTGTAACCAAATTTCCCACTCAAGTTATATTTTATCACTACATATGCTTTTCATGAGTTTCACTTAATTTATCGCATTTCATTTAATTAACTCTAATAATTATTTTTTTATCATCGATATTTAAGTTAATCATATTTTCCTTTATTTATTTATTTTTTTTTTCATGCAAACACTCTTGATGGAATAAAACAAAATTTTCAACTTTCATGAATTAAATCCCCTCTGAATATTTTATTTTACTTTACCATACTTTACTATTTTACTTACTGCGTTTTACTATTTATCATTCATTACAGCTTTTCCAAAATATTACTTTACAACCAACCAATTTCATTAACAGAATTTTCATTACAATTTATAAATTTCACTTTTATTTAATTATTTTTACCTACGGTAAAATAAAACACATAACACAAAAATGTTAAACATCAATGAAGTACCCAAGAAATGTTAAAATTATAAATCGAGTATCAAAACTTCATGTCAGCAAATTTTAAAAATAGACTTACCGAAAAATAACTTCTACTGAAATTCATTTCAAAACTTGGAATCAATTTACTCTTAGCATTAATAAACACTTATCATTAAGAAATTTTCATGGATTTTAAAAATCAACTTATTTAATTTTTTTCCAGTAAGCAAATTTCGCACTCAAGTTACATTTTATCACATTTTATTTAATTATTTTTTGATTAGTATTAAACTTAGTCATTTTATCGCTTAGTATTTAACTTAATCATTTTCTTGCTTGTTTTTACTTTATCGGTTTTTTTTCCCCGTTATTTTTAAACTTAGAAATTTTTCACAATTAGTAACAGGAATCGAACCCACAAATTTTTCGAAACATTATCAGGTCTACAATTTTCATCCAACTAATTTATTTTAAAAACTTGCAATCAATTTACTCTTAGTAGTAATTAACACTTATCATTATCAAATTTTCACGATTTAAAAAAAATCAACTTATTTAATTTTTTTCCAGTAAGCAAATTTCGCACTCAAGTTACATTTCATCACTTTATATGCTTTTCAAGAGTTTCATTTAATTTATCACATTTTATTTAATCAACTCTATTAATTATTTTTTGATTAGTATTTAACTTAGTCATTTTATCGCATAGTGGTTTACTTTATTATTATTTTTTTTTCATACAAGCACTCTTGTTAGAATAAAACAAAATTTTCAACCTTCATGAATTAGAATCACTTTGGCTATTTCATTTTCCCAATAATATTTTACTTTAACAACTAATTTCTTTAACAAAATCGATATCATTTATTTTAGTCTTTATCCTTTTCGAACGATACATTCAAATGGACAGCTATACGTTAAATTAAGAAACTTAATCTAAATTTTGACAAATTAAGTTAAAGCTAAATACTGACTAAAATTAAGTACAAAAGACTAACCTTTTTGGGGTGAAATCCCTCAAGTACCAGCTATCGCGAAGTTATTTAAAAACAGTGAATGAAATTGTAATAAGTGGATTGTTAATTATAACTCAATCTCACAAAATTACAATTACACGCATGTTTTATTTGAAATCGCTGCATACGGCTGGCTGCCCATCGTCGATTTGCAGAACGCATGCCGTGATATCACAAATCAACTCGGCTGTTGAAAAAAACTACCGTAATCCCAAAGAACTTCGCATCGTCCACACACAACGGTGCGAATTGAGAAAATGACTTTATCAATATTGCTATCTACCCCTTTACCGATAACAGATAACAAACCCCACGTGCTAGTATTATTCACCACCTGGCCTACGTCTTTCAAGTGATGTCACTGTTTCTGACCAATTAAAATTAGTTCACGTTTCTCAAATATCAAGCACATAGATCGACAATAGTCTGATGTCAGGTTTTCCAAACAAAATTTTAGATTTTAATTCGTAGTTTCGAATTAATTTCTTTTTCATTTCAAACTTATAAAAAAAAATTTCCAGCTTGTAAGAATATTTCTTTCAAAAACAGATTTTTGATTCAAAACAGTATTTTTTCAAACTTGTAACATTTTTCTACTTAGAAAATGAAATCAAAAATTTTTGTTTTCTTTAATCATATAAAATGTTTTTAAAAAATAATTTCTCAAACTTGTAATATTTTTCCACTAATTAAAAAAAAATCAATTTTTTTTTTTCAATCATATAAAAATAAATTTTTAATCTTACAACAATAAATTTTTCCGCAAAAATATTTTTTTCAAATCAAAATAATAATAATAATATTTTTGTAACATATTATTTTTTTTTCTTTTCAATCTTTTTTTTCGCAAAACTATTTTCTTTTTTTTTTTTTTTTTTTTTTTTCAAAAATTTTCAAACTTACAAAATAAAATTTTTTCAACTGAATCTTTAAACGAAATGCTTTAATTAAATTTAAAACTCAATATCACTTTACTCTTAGTATTAATAACCAATAGCACTTAACCATTTACTCTTTGCACTCTAAGTATTAATTAACACACATGCATTAGAAATAATAATAATAATGTTTAAGATACTTACAAATCATCCACTCAAGCTTTCAAATATCCATCTAGCATGTTATTGTTCATTCGTGTGAGGGAACTTGTAATAAAACTTTACACATCAACCGAAATTATAAGCGAAAATATCACATTTTTAGCACTTAATATAATCCTACAATTAACAAATTGGTTTTAACTTTGAATTTAAGAAAAATAAAAACTATTACACACTTAGTAACATATCTATCGATGTATATTATTTCATGACAAATCACAAATAGGTGAGGATCTTTTATCGATCATGTGACTAACTAAGTTAAGAAAGAGCGTTCTTATCTCATATGAGAATTTATAAGTCTTTAATATTTCTCTTTAATGTAAGTGTATTGATACGTACGAGTTTGTGTATGTGAATATAACTGTGTATTGTTTTCAAACCATTGACATGTTTAAGCTTTACGGTTCTAATTTTGACTTTCCACTTAGCATTAGTCGAAGTCCTTCGCATGCATTAAACTATAGAAATATTACAAAAATTATATTTTCATTCAGTCTTAATTACAAAACCATACAATAAGATGAAGACAACACCGATAGTATAAAGATTACTTACAATAAAGTGCATATAAAAAATATATGTAAGAGTGATTTCAAAGTATAATCCATCAACCATATTCAACAACTCAATCAAAACACAAGTCTCTTTTAAAATGATAAACACAATTTATTCACACACACAGTAAAAGACAATTAAAAAAACTTTCATCTTTAAGTAAAACTCTTCAAAACTTTCAAGCGTATTTTTAACATAGATTGCATCAAATAAATCAGACACATGACATTTTAAACATGGACTATCAACATTCAAAGTAACGAAGTCACGAGTCAAGTTTTCCCAATTAACATTAAAAAGAGCCTGTTCGAAAAAAGTGTCGAACTTTCGACCCCTTGTTAATGATTCACATTCATGCACTCTCTCTCATGTAAAAAATGAATCCATTTTTACAATCCACACATTCTTTTTTAGAAAGGTAGTTTATGTTGCATATGAGCTCATCAAATAGTCACTTAGGTAGAGAATCAGCCAGTTTACGAACTTCTTGTGATGTATATGTGCTGATTTTATCACATCGACAATCACAGGGATATTTTTTCTCAATTTCCGAAAGGATGTACTCTTTTAGAGTATAAGTCATAAGTTTGTCTTTGAAACTACGTGAGATACAAGGGGATGCGTAGCACAATTTGTCAATCTGGCTTTCCAAAAGTAGAACTCTATCAGGCATCAACTGGAACACTTCTCGTTTCAGTTTGAACAATCTTTGCACACTAACACAGATGTTACCATTCGCACTCGACTCTCCTTTTTTATAACAAAAGCGAAATCACGGTCTTCGATTAATTTTTGATTTATATTTTTACGTAGGCTTGAAATAAGTGATCTCCACACATCTGGTTCTAAGGAAATACCATCCTTAGTTGGTCGAAGAATACCATCTTTCCCACACGTATATCTTCTAATATGCATGCATGTACGTTTCCGAAAAGTATTCACCTAAAGTGAAAATACAATCACCCAAGTGTATCATATCATCAGGCTGTGGAGAAGCCTCAGTGTTCATTTTCATGTTCGTTGCATCCCATCTGTTCATCTTCACGCTTCAAAGTTTCAGAGTGATTCTGAGCTTTGAAAGACGTCGTGAAATTTTATTCTATGTACTTAGGATTTTTCTTCACCCGCTAGTGTTAAAACCTAGTTTGATTTATTTTTTAAGTTCACAGGAAGTTGTTTTAGTATTGTGACTCTTAATCCTATGAGAGTTAAGAATGACTAAGGCTGGTGAAAATCATTCTGAAACTTTGAAGCGTGAAGATGAACAGATGGGATGCAACGAACATGAAAATGAACACTGAGGCTTCTCCACAGCCTGATGATATGATACACTTGGGTGATTGTATTTTCACTTTAGGTGAATACTTTTCGGAAACGTACATGCGTGCATATTAGAAGATATACGTGTGGGAAAGATGGTATTCTTCGACCAACTAAGGATGGTATTTCCTTAGAACCAGATGTGTGGAGATCACTTATTTCAAGCCTACGTAAAAATATAAATCAAAAATTAATCGAAGACCGTGATTTCGCTTTTGTTATAAAAAAGGAGAGTCGAGTGCGAATGGTAACATCTGTGTTAGTGTGCAAAGATTGTTCAAACTGAAACGAGAAGTGTTCCAGTTGATGCCTGATAGAGTTCTACTTTTGGAAAGCCAGATTGACAAATTGTGCTACGCGTCCCCTTGTATCTCACGTAGTGTCAAAGACAAACTTATGACTTATACTCTAAAAGAGTACATCCTTTCGGAAATTGAGAAAAAATATCCCTGTGATTGTCGATGTGATAAAATCAGCACATATACATCACAAGAAGTTCGTAAACTGGCTGATTCTCTACGTATGTGACTATTTGATGAGCTCATATGCAACATAAACTACCTTTCTAAAAAAGAATGTGTGGATTGTAAAAATGGATTCATTTTTTACATGAGAGAGAGTGCATGAATGTGAATCATTAACAAGGGGTCGAAAGTTCGACACTTTTTTCGAACAGGCTCTTTTTAATGTTAATTGGGAAAACTTGACTCGTGACTTCGTTACTTTGAATGTTGATAGTCCATGTTTAAAATGTCATGTGTCTGATTTATTTGATGCAATCGATGTTAAAAATACGCTTGAAAGTTTTGAAGAGTTTTACTTAAAGATGAAAGTTTTTTTAATTGTCTTTTACTGTGTGTGTGAATAAATTGTGTTTATCATTTTAAAAGAGACTTGTGTTTTGATTGAGTTGTTGAATATGGTTGATGGATTATACTTTGAAATCACTCTTACATATATTTTTTATATGCACTTTATTGTAAGTAATCTTTATACTATCGGTGTTGTCTTCATCTTATTGTATGGTTTTGTAATTAAGACTGAATGAAAATATAATTTTTGTAATATTTCTATAGTTTAATGCATGCGAAGGACTTCGACTAATGCTAAGTGGAAAGTCAAAATTAGAACCGTAAAGCTTAAACATGTCAATGGTTTGAAAACAATACACAGTTATATTCACATACACAAACTCGTACGTATCAATACACTTACATTAAAGAGAAATATTAAAGACTTATAAATTCTCATATGAGATAAGAACGCTCTTTCTTAACTTAGTTAGTCACATGATCGATAAAAGATCCTCACTTATTTGTGATTTGTCATGAAATAATATACATCGATAGATATGTTACTAAGTGTGTAATAGTTTTTATTTTTCTTAAATTCAAAGTTAAAACCAATTTGTTAATTGTAGGATTATATTAAGTGATAAAAATGTGATATTTTCGCTTATAATTTCGGTTGATGTGTAAAGTTTTATTACAAGTTCCCTCACACGAATGAACAATAACATGCTAGATGGATATTTGAAAGCTTGAGTAGATGATTTGTAAGTATCTTAAACATTATTATTATTATTTCTAATGCATGTGTGTTAATTAATACTTAGAGTGCAAAGAGTAAATGGTTAAGTGCTATTGGTTATTAATACTAAGAGTAAAGTGATATTGAGTTTTAAATTTAATTAAAGCATTTCGTTTAAAGATTCAGTTGAAAAAATTTTATTTTGTAAGTTTGAAAATTTTTGAAAAAAAAAAAAAAAAAAAAAAAAGAAAATAGTTTTGCGAAAAAAAAGATTGAAAAGAAAAAAAAATAATATGTTACAAAAATATTATTATTATTATTTTGATTTGAAAAAAATATTTTTGCGGAAAAATTTATTGTTGTGAGATTAAAAATTTATTTTTATATGATTGAAAAAAAAAATTGATTTTTTTTTAATTAGTGGAAAAATATTACAAGTTTGAGAAATTATTTCTTAAAAACATTTTATATGATTAAAGAAAACAAAAATTTTTGATTTCATTTTCTAAGTAGAAAAATATTACAAGTTTGAAAAAATACTGTTTTGAATCAAAAATCTGTTTTTGAAAGAAATATTCTTACAAGCTGGAAATTTTTTTTTATAAGTTTGAAATGAAAAAGAAATTAATTCGAAACTACGAATTAAAATCTAAAATTTTGTTTGGAAAACCTGACATCAGACTATTGTCGATCTATGTGCTTGATATTTGAGAAACGTGAACTAATTTTAATTGGTCAGAAACAGTGACATCACTTGAAAGACGTAGGCCAGGTGGTGAATAATACTAGCACGTGGGGTTTGTTATCTGTTATCGGTAAAGGGGTAGATAGCAATATTGATAAAGTCATTTTCTCAATTCGCACCGTTGTGTGTGGACGATGCGAAGTTCTTTGGGATTACGGTAGTTTTTTTCAACAGCCGAGTTGATTTGTGATATCACGGCATGCGTTCTGCAAATCGACGATGGGCAGCCAGCCGTATGCAGCGATTTCAAATAAAACATGCGTGTAATTGTAATTTTGCGAGATTGAGTTATAATTAACAATCCACTTATTACAATTTCATTCACTGTTTTTAAATAACTTCGCGATAGCTGGTACTTGAGGGATTTCACCCCAAAAAGGTTAGTCTTTTGTACTTAATTTTAGTCAGTATTTAGCTTTAACTTAATTTGTCAAAATTTAGATTAAGTTTCTTAATTTAACGTATAGCTGTCCATTTGAATGTATCGTTCGAAAAGGATAAAGACTAAAATAAATGATATCGATTTTGTTAAAGAAATTAGTTGTTAAAGTAAAATATTATTGGGAAAATGAAATAGCCAAAGTGATTCTAATTCATGAAGGTTGAAAATTTTGTTTTATTCTAACAAGAGTGCTTGTATGAAAAAAAAATAATAATAAAGTAAACCACTATGCGATAAAATGACTAAGTTAAATACTAATCAAAAAATAATTAATAGAGTTGATTAAATAAAATGTGATAAATTAAATGAAACTCTTGAAAAGCATATAAAGTGATGAAATGTAACTTGAGTGCGAAATTTGCTTACTGGAAAAAAATTAAATAAGTTGATTTTTTTAAAATCGTGAAAATTTGATAATGATAAGTGTTAATTACTACTAAGAGTAAATTGATTGCAAGTTTTTAAAATAAATTAGTTGGATGAAAATTGTAGACCTGATAATGTTTCGAAAAATTTGTGGGTTCGATTCCTGTTACTAATTGTGAAAAATTTCTAAGTTTAAAAATAACGGGGAAAAAAACCGATAAAGTAAAAACAAGCAAGAAAATGATTAAGTTAAATACTAAGCGATAAAATGACTAAGTTTAATACTAATCAAAAAATAATTAAATAAAATGTGATAAAATGTAACTTGAGTGCGAAATTTGCTTACTGGAAAAAAAATTAAATAAGTTGATTTTTAAAATCCATGAAAATTTCTTAATGATAAGTGTTTATTAATGCTAAGAGTAAATTGATTCCAAGTTTTGAAATGAATTTCAGTAGAAGTTATTTTTCGGTAAGTCTATTTTTAAAATTTGCTGACATGAAGTTTTGATACTCGACTTATAATTTTAACATTTCTTGGGTACTTCATTGATGTTTAACATTTTTGTGTTATGTGTTTTATTTTACCGTAGGTAAAAATAATTAAATAAAAGTGAAATTTATAAATTGTAATGAAAATTCTGTTAATGAAATTGGTTGGTTGTAAAGTAATATTTTGGAAAAGCTGTAATGAATGATAAATAGTAAAACGCAGTAAGTAAAATAGTAAAGTATGGTAAAGTAAAATAAAATATTCAGAGGGGATTTAATTCATGAAAGTTGAAAATTTTGTTTTATTCCATCAAGAGTGTTTGCATGAAAAAAAAATAAATAAATAAAGGAAAATATGATTAACTTAAATATCGATGATAAAAAAATAATTATTAGAGTTAATTAAATGAAATGCGATAAATTAAGTGAAACTCATGAAAAGCATATGCAGTGATAAAATATAACTTGAGTGGGAAATTTGGTTACAGTAAAAAATTATTTAAGAAGATAATTTTTAAAATTCATGAAAATATTTGATAGTGATAAGTGTTAATTAATACGAAAAGTAAATTGATTGTAGATTTTGGAAAATTAAATGGATAAATGTATAAAAATAATAACGTATGTGATAATTTAAAATATTAACAATGAAAAAGAATCAAAGACGATTAAATGAATCTAAATCGTAAATGAGTTGCTATTTTAGTAAACTCAAACTAGAGTGAAAAGCATTTTAGTAGGAACATGTTAAAATCTCTTGTGCTAAGAAAAATAAATAACTTTTAAGCATAATTTTGTAACTGGAATAAATGTATGATAAAATGATTAAGTTAAGTATTAATGAAAAAGTAATTATTAGAGTTAATTAAATGGAATGTGATAAATTCAATGAAACTCTTGAAACGTATATGCAGTGTTGGAATGTAACTTGAGTGCGCAATTTGCTTACTGGAAAAATTAATTAAGTTGATTTTTTAAAATCTGAGAAAATTTGTTAATGATAAGTGTTAATTACTACTACGAGTAAATTGATTGCAAGTTTGACATGATTGCGAAAATTGAAGACATGATAACGTTTTGAAAAATTTGAAGGTTCGATGACTTGTGAAAAATTTCTAAGTTTAAAAATATCGGAAAAAAACGATAAAGTAAAAACAAGCGAGAAAATGATCAAACTCTAAAATATACTTTAAAAAAAATTGAAATCACGAAAAAATAATCTAAGTCTGAAGTGCTTGAAATTAGTTAAAGACTAAAAAGTTAAGAAAATAGTTAAAGACTGAAAATAATTGAAAAACGCTAAAATAGTGAAAAAAAAAATTAAAGTGCTAAATGACAGGACAAAGAAAAAAGAAATTAGTTAAGAAAATTTAACAAGTTAGAAAAAATAAAAATGATAAAGTTTGAAATGCATGAAAAAGAAAATCAAAGTTTAAAATATATTTCAAGTCCACAAGCATTGAACCAAATCTAAAATCTCGAATGGGTTGTATTTAAATAAATCTTTACTTAAGTGAAAACTTTGTTATTATGAAAAATAATAATAATGATGATAGTTTCAATTATGAGCTGAAATACAGTTAATGATATGCCATGATTAGTACTAAAGAGTGAATTAACTGATGGTTTTAAAATTAATTTAATTGTAATATTCGTTGTCATGGTACAGATTCACATTAAGACTGAAAGTGTAATGGAAAATAAAGCATAGTGGTTAGCATACGTTTTTGCTAACTCAAAGTTTGGGTGTTCGATTCCCGACACTCTGTAAAATAAAAATAATTAAATTCGCGAAACTTTGGTTGTCTTGACAACCATTCGTCGAAATTATTCAAAGTCCGAAAAAAAAAAAAGAATCACCGAAAGAATGATAAATATAACAGAGTTGGGATTTATTTTTACAAGTATAATAAATGCATGAAAATAATAAAATGACAGTGTAAACGATTAATAACGCGATTAAAACATAACTCATGAAAATGTATAAATCATATTGAATATTAAAGCTGATTGATCTAACTTGTGAAAAATCTTCAAAATTGATCTGCATTTGTATGCAAATTGCATTGGCAGCTGAAAAGAAGTTGATGGGGTGTATTTAATACACCAGGCTGGTTGGTGGGACCGTCAACTTAAAACATAAATTTATTTTGTAACAAAGTTCAGAAACGTAGGGAAAATCTTTCACGGAAAAAAAAAACGACAAAGTCCAGTATGTTTGTAAAAAAAAAAAAAAAACACTGGAAATAGCTCTGTACAACTTCATGAGGATGGCATGACAAAAAGTATCACACATTCTTATGACAACAATTGTGACGTTTTGTCATACCCTAAACAGGTTGCCACTCGAAAACCATCGTATAAGGTTACGGAAAAATATTCTAAGTCCAAAAACTTTTCACGGTAAAAACGACAAAGTCTAAAAATATCCCTGTAACCTTTCACGGTAAAAACGCGAGCAAAAACAAGGAAGAGCAAAAACTCGAGCGAAAATGTAGCCGAGCGAAAACGAGGAAGAGCGAAATCTCGGGAAAAAACCCTCGTCACCTTCTTCAAGTTCGAGGCGCAACCCCAAGGTCAGAGGGGGAGTGGGAGGCGGAGGAGGCGTAACCCCAAGGTCAGAGGAAGAGTGGGAGGGGGCTATGAGCCCTAGAGCCCCCTCCTGCCGCAGAACTCTCCTTTTCCCACTACTCACAAACACACACGCCTACATACACACACCCGTGATTGCGAAAAACATAATTTGAATTCAATGTGTCAAAATTCAAATTAATTTTCTTTTTTACTTTCTTCTATATCTAATATATAGAAGAAAGTATTGAATTCGTGCAAATTTTCGAATTTTGACGGATTCGAACGTTTTGAGGTGTGCTGAGTCCATTTCGACTATTTTTGGAAAATGTCTGTCTGGCTGTGTGTATGTGTGTGTGTTTGTATGTGTGTGTGTATGTGTGTGTGTCACGTCTGTGTGTGACCAGTTTTTTGTGGCCGCTCTACAGCAAAAACTACTGCATGAAATTGAACGAAATTCGGTACACATATGTGCCCCTATGTGAACTTGTGCCCATTGGTTTTTGGCGCGAATTCCTCCAAGAGGGGTGGAGCAATGGGACGTTTTTTGAGTTACGCGTGCTTGCTATTCCTCAGGAAGTAACTGGCGGAATCAAACAAAATTTAGTCCACATGCAGCCCCTAACAGAGCAGATGCTGATTCAATTTTGGTGTCAATAGCTCAAACGAGGGTTGAGTTATAGAACGTTTTTTGTCGTCAATTGTGACTGCTGTATCTCAAGAAATATCGAACGGAATCAAACAAAAAATTTTTGACAAGTAGCCCTTAGTGGTTTTAAGAGCTGATTTATTTTGGTGTCAACAGCTAAAAAGGGGGTAGCGCAATCGCCCGTTCTTTTTTTTCCATTGTGAGTGCCCTATCTCAAGAAGTAATGCTACGTTCTGGTTGAAATTTGGAATGTATGTGAATCCATACGTAAACAGGCTTTGGTTCAATTTGGACTCCAATCGCTCCAAGAAGTGTTGATTTTTTTTTTTTTTTTTTTTTTTTTGCGAATAAAAATAGCTTTATTAATGCAACAATAAGAAAAATAAATCGTAACAGATTGTCGTCTGCATAGACTAATAATAAGAGTAGACTGAGCTATCCCAGATTTGCTGATGAAAAAATTGGTTCATGGATACATCATGTGACTGGTGGGAGGCTTGACGAAGACTGTGGCAGCATGGTTGCTAGATGGCAGCATTATCTATAGTTTGGCACTCGACATGTATTTTAAGACTGTGTTTTCATTAAAAAAAATTTCCAGGTGCAGAGATTGAACTGTTTTTCTTTCAGTTATGCATTATTTTGACATTAGTAATAGTTTTTGGTAGCTTCAGTTTTCGGTAACTTTTATTTCATTTGGAGCTGTCAGCGTTGGCGTTACCGAAATGGCGTAAACGTTTTGCGTTAACGCAAAAATGTACTAATCGGTATCTTAAATTGAAACTGTAGGTAAAAATCTTACCGTTTGCTGATTCTTCTTGGTCGCTTGCATCTTTTATTGCTTAGAGAGTTATTGAAATTGACTAAAGAAAATGCACAATGCTATCTAAACGAAAAACTCACTATATTAACAAAATATTTACAACTTAGAATAACAAATTTACAAACCGGACTCCATAAAAGATCATTCTTCCGTGTTCCATCAATTCTATTTATTTTATTTCGCGCTGGCGTTGATCGTCTGCTACGATTAACGCCCGCTGTTGCTAGGATATCCACCAGTCACATGGTTTGGTTTATGAGCAGCAAAAGGGTTGCCATAGCTCGGTCTACTCTTATTATTAGTCTATGGTCGTCTGCGTATTTCTCGTGATTTTAATTGTATGGAAATGATCGGAAATATTATCTCAATGATTTAAAATTTTTAACTGTTGCCATCTTATGTTTGTTAATAAATAAAATATTTGTAATTAATTCAAGCAAGGCTTTTAAAATAACTTTCAATTTTCGCTCTTTGTTTTGCTTTTACAATAATTCAGACATTGGGATGGTCGTCAAGTTTTTGCATTAGTAATTTTGTTTTTGTTAGGAATACTGCTTCCTCGTCAAGCATGGGGAGGGATCAGAAAAGGAAAAATATAGAAGAAAGTTTCGTGATGGCCACAACATACTAGTTTTTTTTTTGAGCAATCACGATTGCTTATTGTTCTCATTTGACTGTTTTGAATTCCTGTCATTTTATTTTCCCGCCAGCATCCTCTGCCAGCACCATCGTCGCGTCGACCGGCCTCACGATGCTGCTCCTCTTGCGAAAACCGTCTCCAGGTTGCGTCCATATCCTACACACACACGCACACACACACATACACACACTCATGCCTGCGCACAGACACAAACACACCCTCCTACACACACATACACATACTCATGCCTGCACACAGACACAAACACATATGCCAACATACACACACACGAACGCCTACACACTCGCGCGCGTACACACACAGCACTTCATACACAACACGCACACACATGCATACATACACACATATACACGCACCCACGTACATGCGCCTACACAAACACACACGCGCATTCATACACATACACACAATCGTGATTTCGAAAAACATAATTTGAATTCAAGATGCCAAAAATTCAAATTAATATATATAAATATTTTTTTTTTGTGATTCTCTGCAAAAAAAATATGAAACAGTACTGGTTATTTAAGCGGACCGATTCGGGATTTCACAGGTTTTCATCCACTTTCCGAGAAAATCAAGTATCTTTGTCAAAACGTTTGCTGAATTACTGCAATTTGCACGAATGCAAGCTGCTCACTGTTGTGAAAAATATTTTTAGCTTCCAGTTTAAAGGTTAACCTAGCGTATTTAATGACTGTATCGGCTTCATTTAGATTACGGCCCGTGCAGTTGACTAAAAGCTCCCATTGAGAGCGAATAAGTCTCTGGATTCTGTCCCTTTGCAAGAATTGCTGGCGAGAATGATTCATAGTACTTTCTTGCAATTGTGTCTTAACTTTCGACATGTTTGCAATAATAATACTTTTAGAGCTTCCTTGGCAAATTAGCAGGGTACCAAGATAATATATTAAACCTACCTACGTTTTCTCTGAAGGTTCCAAAGATACGACTGACTTTAACTGGGGAGAATAATGAATACATCTGAAAGATTTCAGGATAATTTCAGGAAGGTTACTGAATTTTAGCAGAAACTATTTCTGTTTTTTGCAAGATATGGTACTTGCAGAAATTGAGCACATTAGCTGCCCATTCTTTTCCAGGAATATTTCTAAATAGTTTTTAGTGTTTACTTTCAGCGGAAACCAAATACAGTCAGACCTCGATATAAGGTCACTCGCTTATAAGGTCACCCCGCATATAAGGTCACTTTTCTAAAGTCCCGGCTCATTGAATACGAATTCTATGTTATGTCTTATCAGATATATGGTCAAGTCTTAATACATTAATCGCTTATAAGGTCACTCCTGTCTGATTTCTTTCAATGATTTCAGTGCTTAATAATGTCAGTTCCAAGAATTGTCCACGATATACAATCCTTAAAAAGTGAAAAGCCGTATTCCTATTAATGTAGCATGTATTGCACCGAGTGCAGTAGAAAGTGAGTAATACGACAGTGACACTAAAGTATAAAGTAATAACGAAGGCACTCAGAGTGTACTTTTTTACTAATCATGAGAAGCCGAAGCTGCAAATTTTCAGAGAACATTTAGAAAACCATTGTGCTTAAATTAAAGAAAAAAATCTATCAGTTCAATATTAAAGATAATTTTTAAGTTAGATAAGTTGCACATCAGTTCTCTGCTTAGGCATATTTGTTAGCAGTTTTACTCTACATGAAAGTTCTAAAAAATCATTGTAAAATTTCTTACCGATTCCAAAAGTTTTTATTGGTTCAAGTCTATTAAACTATTATAACCTAATTACTGATAATTTTGAACGTTTTAAATTTTAAAAAGAATTAATGTATATGCATGTTTATTCCTTAAGCACATGGTATAAAATCTGTATTGTTCGGTTATAAGGTCACCCCGCTTATAAGGTCAGTTTCGTGAAGTCCCGAAGGGTGACCTTATATCGAGGTTCGACTGTATGCAAGCTTGTAAAATAATGCTTAAGTATCTTTTGTACAATAATGCTCAAGTACAATAGATGAAAAAAATGTGAAAACAATAAAGCAGGAAAATTTTTCAGATACTATCCCTATACCTTCCTACGGCAGAACAATTTCCTTTACCTTTGAAAAAAAAAATTACCCAGATCCCTGCTAAAGTTCTAAGATTTGAGTAAAATAATCTGCCGCAGCATCTTCTCCCTCCCCCTCAAACCCCATTACGGTCAAATTTGAACATCTGCATCTGAATTCTTTGTGATTCTTCATATCGTTATCATCTCCCGACAGACAAAGGGAAAACTAAAAGTCGAATCCCCACATGGAACGCTTAATAAAAGCCACCAAGGTTGCCATGGAGACGTTGTTGATGGATGCGAGCTAGATGCTCCGTCGCATCCCAAAGATGCGGAAGAGCGAGAAGTAATGAGAATGGTTGATGAGGCTTAGTTTCATCACTTTTCCTTTTTTTTTGTTCGCGTTGTCTGGCAATTACTGAGTGCAGACGGAAAAAGTATAGACTTGTTAATTAGCCATTAATGTAATTAAAGGGCCTCTGTGAATTCAGGAGTGTAGTGTGGAAACGTGTTGAGAACAGAATTGAAGAAAAAATTCATTGTACTGTTTAATCTGTGGGATGGGAGGTCCGTTTTGTATTCACAGATTTAATTATGAGAAATGGAAAAGATGCGATTGGATTTTCCGATGAAATTATCGTAATCGAAAGCATGGAAATGATTTATGTGTATGGCACCCACAATGGGAAAGGGATTTTTTACCCTCTTCTTTTAGAAATTCTGCAACGTGTTCACTCAAAAAAAAAAAAAAAATTGTCGAGCAGAACCATTATAAAACAGAGAAAGTAAAATGAATAATTATCAACTAATGAATAATAATTAAGTAAGATAATTAATGAGTAAAGGCATTATTATTAAAACGTGAATTTATAATATCTTATCGTTATTAATGTTTTTAATTTGTGTAAAGTATCCTGAATGTGTTAAAAATATCTCTATGCAGGGTTTCAATTAACAAAAATAGATTTGAAATAAAAGACTTTTTGCGCTAGATAATGCAGTGAGTTAAAATAATGAATGTTCAGCAGTGACTTTAAACCTTTTTTTCTCTAGCGTACTCTGTGATTGCGCTGGAGAATAGCGATTCGGTTGTCTTAGATCTCAGACCTTTTTTTTACTTCCTTTTACAAAAAAGGAAGTTTTGTATTCGCGAAAAAATTTTCACCCAAAAATCAGCCTTTATTTCCATTTTGCTCACCCCCAAATGAATGTTGAGTTTTTTTTTTTCAACCCGACCACACGTGGATATGTGCCTAGGAACGTACAGACACCCGAAATATCCATTTTGACGATCTCCGAGTTAATTACAACGAGTTTCCTCCTGACGTCTGTATGTACGTATGTATGTGCGTATGTGTATATATATGTCGCATAACTCAAGAACGGAATGTCCTAGAAAGTTGAAATTTGGTACGTAGACTCCTAGTGGGGTCTAGTTGTGCACCTTCCTTTTTGGTTGCATTCGGATGCTTCAAAGGGGGTCTTTTGTCCTTTTTTGGGGGGAAATCATTGTTAATTTCGATGTAAACTCAAGTGGTGTTATAATTGGGCGGACACTTGGCAATAAATCGCCAGTCTTTTGGTCGCGAAGTCTTGTCGCCAACATGGCGACAAATTTGGCGATTTTTTTTCTAAAATCTGATTTTAATTTGGCGAATCTGAGTTGGTGATATTTTAGAGAGTAAACTAACTATTGAATCACATTAAAATTGCCAGTAATGGGGAAATGACATTAAATTGGAGTAAGAGGAAGACATGTGATGCAAGCTCGTTGACTATAGGTTCTGAGTACAAAAATTATTTGCTTCAGCCTACCACGTCAAGTCTTTAAGTTACATAGAGCTCAAAGCAATCCTTTCACAAAATGTAGGACACAGTTGAAAAATACACGACTAAAGAAGTGACTGTTTAGTCCAGCAATTACATACACAGACCACACATTGAAAAAAAAAAAAAAAACCTTTTTTGTATTACTGATGCACACGGAATTATATTATACATTCCTCGTTGATCCTCAGGGCCGACGAGAGGCCATGTAAGCCTAGCCGGAAACTAGGGGCTTGAGGGCTCACCCCTTGATGGCCGCTGCTCAGAATGATAGTTCTATAAATTGGACAAGTTTTGTTGCGGTATGTTGTATTTTGGATGTTACATTTCATATTTGTACATTTTCTCCCTTTAAATTTTATATTTTTTACAATTTTTTAATTTTTTTCTTGAATTTTAAGTTGATGTCTGTCTTGCCAAGAATTTTGTATGCATTCACAACAATAAGTTCATATCTTTTTCTTTGAAAAATGGGCATTTTGTAGTCCCAAAACACGTGGTTGCTATTTAATTTTTTCATTCATGTTTGTGAATAGCAACATTGTTATTTCAATAGTGAATTGACATAAAAAGGCAAATATTTTATATGACACTCGAAATTACTACTGAATATGCATGGGCAGTCATTTTATGGTATTTCTGATGCCTGCGTACTGATTGGTTGATTGGTTCTTTTGACTTTTATGGCGTGAGAGTCACAATGGCCTATACTGAGCTAAACGATAGTTCACAGAATAAGGATAGTAACAAAAATGTGAAACATTTTAAGAAAAAGTTAAGAAGTTCTAAAAAGTTGAAGTTCTAGAATTTTGAAACATTTTTCCGAAATAAAAACATGAACGAAGTATTAAATTTTAAATAAGTAGTCAAAATAATATTCTGGAGGATCATTTCGGATAAGAATAAAACATAATTACGAAAAACAAAACTGAAGTAGAATAATAAGACGCCCACCAAATTAAAAATATAAAGTCTATAGACATAGGGTAATAATTTGGGATGAGGTGGGTCTCGTAGTAACTTCTTCAAAAACGGATAAAAATTGAAGAATTCGAAAAAAATCAAAAAATGGAAAATTTTAAACAAAAATATTGTAGTTCCGACAGTTGCAGAGAGTCGGCGTATAAAAAATCAATACAAGTCACCAGAGCCCGATTAAGATATCAGTAAACCAAGGTCATATAATGTTTTGATGCCCCCATATTCAAACTTTAAAATTTTAGCCATTGGATAAGACAGTTTTCGCTATTGACTAAAAACAATTTTTGTCATTTGGTGGTGATGAAACCCTAAATAGGTGGCTTCCCTAAATAGTAGAAGGCCTAGGCCGCCACGACCTAGTCGGCCTATTCAGTACTCAGGACCTGGAAATCTCCTACCGTAAGTTTGAATGTCACGTGTTGTCTGCGATTTCTTATCCACAAAATTACTTATTCATAAAAATCTTTACACGCACCACTTCAAAATATCATCAGCAAAATTGAGTTTTAAAAGAGCCAGTCATAATACCAGTGAAAAACGGAAAATAAGCGAAAATAAATTTCGCAAAAAACAGGAAAAGATAGGTATATACTGAAACCTAATTTACGTGTCTAGACTTTCCGTTAAAGTTCGTCCCAAACACATACCATCTGCAACTCAATTACTAGAATTTTTTTCCGTCGCTTTGTTATCGCATCGAGGAGACCGATGCGAAAATAAAAAGCGTGATCTGCCGCGATTCCTGTAAATGAAAATGCGTCCGTTGCCATGGTGACAGTTCTGATTGATGCCGTGCCACTCTCCTCTTCCGCATCCGAAAGATGCTGAGAGCCCATGAACTGTTTGGGATTAGTCTGCTTTTTTTTTCTGTCGTCCGTACTGAGTCAGGATAAATGACTTTGTTATCGCGATTAATATAATTAATAGTTGCTGTTTTTGTTTATTGCTATTTTAGTGAAACTTACTCGAAAATATGTAGTACTTCCCATCTACTATAAGTAGTACTTTCTACATTACTATAATTAAATGTATTTATTATTTATTATTATTGTTGTTACTACCAATATTATTATTTTTTTTATTGTTATTACGTTCTGATTAATTGATTTTTACATGATCAATTAAGTATTATTATTATAACTGGAATAGTTATATTTATTATTATTAATACCAGTGTTGTTAATTTTTTGCTACCAAATTATAATTAATTTATTTTCTACATAATTAATTAATTCGTTATTGTTATTATTATTATTATTAGTACAATTATTATTTTATTTTTATTATTATTGTTATATACATTAAATTGGTAATTATATTTCTTATTATTATTACTATTAATGCTATAACTGCAGCTAATTTATCTGATGTTATCATTATTATTATTATTATTATTATTATTGCTGTTGCTGTTAGTTGTTGCAGTAGTTGTTGTTGCAGTTATCAGTTTTATCAACAACAAAAAAAAAAAAAAAACTAACTATAGAACTGTAGAAGGCTCATTCTTCAGAGGTTATTTTCATGCGTAAAAAGTCTCAATTCCACGGTAAATTTTAAAAAATCGAATAAAATTGAGAAGTTAAGGAGCAGAACTTTCCTGAGCTCTCATGCAAGTCGAAGCTCTGGTTGTTGTTATTATTATTGTCATTATTATTATTCTTATTTTATTGAGCAATCACGATTGCTTATTGTTTTCACTTGACTGTTTTTGATGTTACGCTGATTTTATTTTCCCGCCACCTCCGCCTTCCAGCACCACCGTCTCGTCGACTGTCCTCACAATGCTGCTCCTCTTGCGAAAACCGTCTCCAGGTAGCGTCCTTATCCTACACACACACACCCATACACAAACACACGCATACACACACGCATACACACACGCATACACAAACACACGCATACACACACACACGCATACACACACACGCATACACACACACGCATACACACATACGCCTACACACATACACACACTCATGACTGCACACAGACACAAACTCATATGTCTGAATACACACACACGAACGCCTACACACACACGTGCGCGTACATACACAGCACTGCATACACAACACTCACACACATGCATACATACACACATATACACGCATCCACATACATGCGCCTACACAAACACACGCGCGCATTCATACACACACACACGCTCGTGATTGCGAAAAACATAATTTGAATTCAAGATGCCAAAAATTCAAATTAATATAATTTTTTACTTACTTATGTCTTTTGTTATTATTATTCATATTATTATTTTTGTTTTTATGTTTATCAGTTTATTTTGTGAAAATAGGGAATAGTTGTTTTAATTAATTTCTAGTCATTAATAAGAAAAAAGTTCAATGCAGTTGTATATTTTTATTAATTAAAAAAAAATGTTTTTCGAGAAATAGTAGTAAAAGCAAAAAAGAGTGGCTAATATCCTAAGCTGTATGGTGATGTTTTGTACAGGTTGTTTTCAGCCATAAGAGTCAACTGACTTTTCTTGGGAATAAAAACGTCCATCTAAGCCCAGTAAAACAAACAATCGAGTGATGACCCCAAAACTTTAAGCGTAAGCCAGTTAAGTAAATGCTCAATTCTTGATCTTTAAAAAAAAGAAAAAAAAAATACTCTCAGCCCCCCTTAATCGGGTAACGGATGAACGAATAACCCGTTTATATCAATGAAACCTCCCGGAACCGAATATTTCCTCATATACGCAATGTTTAAGATCCTCGCTTAATAGAATAATTTTCCCCGGATAATCTAAAAATATTGATCAGCTTTTGCAAGTATTTTTGCTAAGAAAAATTTAAACTAAACTAAACATAAATCAAGTAAGAACAATTATTGGCGTATAAACATAAAAAAAAGGAAAAAAAAAAGCGTTTTTCGCCAACATTGGGCGAGAAAATAACATTCACATTCCATAAAAACATCTCCACAATTCTATCTAATTTTTTTGTCGTTACGCTATTACACCCATACGCTATAACAGAAAAGAAGGAAAAAAACCATAGATATCGCAGTCGATAATGGGGTTGTTTCCTTCAGTCAACAGTACTACTATTAGTCACTGAAATTGATAGAATAAGCAAAAAATAATAATAATAATAACAATAATAGCATAGACCCAGAAAATATTTTTATTTTCCCAACAGTTGTTTTTTAATTATTTTTTTTTAATGTTCGATTCTTCAAACAAGGTGTGGTCTTTACGACGTCACAAATGATGCATTTTGGCGCATCTTTCTACCACGGTTCCACGTTATGATAATAAACAAGCGAATTAAAATTGCGCTCTACGCTTGCTATCAACCATATCGGTGCAAATACACGTGAGTAAAGATGCGAATTTAATATTTTTCTCCGTGAATGGCAACACTGAATGGCATTTCATCATTTGTGATGTCATCGGGCAGAAACATAAACAATGAAAGCGCACCGATTTAAGTATTTTTTTTTAAATATTAAACTTGAACAAATTATTTACAAAATGGTCATATCCCATGTTTTTAAGCATGCTAATACTTTTGAGCATACTACTACTAATAAAAAAATACTTTTGAAATTTCGAAAACGACCCTATTAAACTAAATTACACAAAGAACTATACACATTTTAGACGATAATTAATTAAAATTAAATGTAAAACACGGCAAACGAGACGAGAAAAAAGGAGCTAGAAATGTGTTTTCCAAAAACCTTGAACAGCAATCCCTTTTTTGAACTTGTGCAATAGAAATAGCGTTACAAAATTTAACTTTTTATACGGGTCCCAGGTCCCCTAACATGTTTAGGGCAATAATCTCCATTGAAAGATATTACTAACACAAAAAACTTGACATTTGTGCGACCAAAACTCGGGGAAATATTCCAGTTAAAAATTTTAAGGGACCATACAAAAGATGAACTTGTAATTTATCCCCCTTTCAGAAGAATGACAGGTCGTCAAAGTAAGAAAAACGAAGTATTCATATTTTCACTGCTATTCAAAAAAAAAAAAAAAAAAAAATGCAAATGTTATGCCGTGATACGCAAAAACACACGACAAAATCTCGAACAATTTGAAAAACCACACGCTATGCACAAATATAATTTTAAACACATGTTAACTGCTATATCCCCCCCCCCCCAAAAGGTGTTATTGACGGCGAGTGAAAAGTGGTGTAAGTCACAAAACGCTGCGTTTCATATCTCAGTGAATATTGATCGTACTAATTTCCAACATTTTTTGTTGGAATTGTTTTTCAATGGAGATTATCTCCCCATCTATAAATGAGGGGACATAGGGCCCGAATAAAGCGTTAAATATTGTATTTTTTGACTCATTTTTATTTTTACTTCAAACTTTCAATATCTCAACTCTGCATCTAATTTTGAACATTTTTTTGCAATTGGAACAATACATCTAGGACTAACGGTTGCGACGAATATTAAAATGGAGCAATATTTATATATATATATATATATATATATATATATATATATATATATATATATATATATATATATATATATATATAAATGAATGTTTGTCTGTATGTCATCCATGAACTCAAAAATTACCCGGCAGATTTGGCTGAAACTTTCACCGTTTGTTATTTTTGGTACTGGGAATGTTAATAGACCAGTTCGAAAAAAATCCGATCGATAGTTCCTCTTTTATTCCAATTTGAGTCACAATCCATTGGATAAATACGAATAAAATTATCGGCTGCAGAAATTAATTCGCGTGAAAGATCTCATTGATAAGAAGTTAGCTCTTGCCATTTTTATTGAGTTTGAACAAATAAATTCTTTCTTTATTGTTTTATGGCTTTTCATGCAACGGGGGGATTTAAAACTTTTTCTATTTGATATTTTTAGCGATTGATTGATCTTTCAAACTACGTGAGTACAAAATTTGAGTATACTCACGGCTTCACTTGATACCTGGACCAATTATTATGAAAATCAGTATTATGATGTATTTTTTTGTTGGCGCGTCGGGTACAGCTAGTATATATATATATATATATATATATATATATATATATATATATATATATATATATATATATATATATGTGTGTGTGTGTGTGTGTGTGTGTGTGTGTGTGTATCCATCTTTCTATTTATATTAAGGTTCGACTTTCGTGAATCAATCTCTTAGCTAGTGGCGTGTATCAAAGCTCAGTTTCCTGCGCAACTTTTCCGAGAAAATATTTGCCGAGAGAAAGAAAGAAGAAAATAAGGCGGGAAGAATGGACACCGGCTAATAAATCCCCGACACAGGGAGAGAGAGTGTCATAAGGGGATCGATAGATGCCTGTCCGTATTAGAACTATCGCCTCTCGGCTGACGTCTTGGAGAGCTTTCTTGTCTTGATCTTCTCGGATTAATCGCAGCCATACTGAACTTTTCTTCTCTCGGGTGATCCGTGATGGGAAATTTAAGAGGCATCAAGCTTAGTTAATTGGCACCGAGAAATCAGCTTCGTTTTAATGGAGAGAAATGGGGCGTTGCTGGGCGGAAGGGGTCGGTTTGGATTTTTCAGAAGAAATGTTGGGTAATCTGTTCACAGCAACTGGTTTCAACTTGTGGCACTTACGACAAAAAACGCTTATGATTTTCTGAATGCGATTTTTTGGGTTAATATGTGATAAGTATATGGTGTAAAAAAGCTCTAGAAAAGACTTTGAAAGTGATGAAGTAAATCGGAGAGAGCGTGGTAAACCTCGATTATAAGATTTAAAAGATTCGAAATTAAATAACTCAATGCACGCTTAATTTCAGCCTTGAAATTATTTTGTTAAGTTTATCAGCGATTAACTTTATAATTAGTACTATTCAATAGGGTTGTTTCCTTCAGTCAAAAGGAGTACTTTTTGTCATTGAAATTGATAGAATAAGCAAAAAAAAAAAACATGGACTCAGAAAATACTTTTATTTTCGCAACAGTTATTTTTTAATTAATTTTTTAAAATGTCCGATTCTTCAAACAAGGTGTGGTCTTTATGCTGTCACAAATGATGCACTAAGGCGCATTTTTCTACCGCTTTTCCACGTTATGATAATCAAGAAGCGAATTACAATTGCTCTCTACGCTTGCTATCAACCATATCGTTGCCAATACGCGTGAGTAAAGATGCGAATTAAATATTTTGGACCGTGAATGGCAACACTGAACGGCATTTCATCATTTGTGATGTCATCGGCAGAAGCGTTAAACGATGAAAGAGCACCGATTTAAGTAATTTTTAAAAAATATTAAACTTAGAGAAATTATTTAAAAAATGGTCAGATTCTATGTTTTTAAGCATGCTCTTTCAGAAAAAAAATTCTTTTAAAATTTTAAAAAGACCCCATTCTATTAATTTTTACGTGGAAAATAATAATAAAAAAATAATTAATGAATAAATTACAATGGATTGCTACTGAAGAAAAGAATTTTTATTTTCTTTTTACAATACTCCGCTCACAAAATATTTTTTTTTTTTGCTCTTTCAGAAAAAAAAATTTTAAAATTTTGGAAACGACCCCATTGTGTTTTTGGTAACGATTAAAAAGCGTGTACGATCCTCTTCCTACTAAAGTATTCGCTTCGTACTTCTTTAGTTGCACGTAATGCTACATCTGCAAGTGTTCTGCTTTAGAACATGATTGGAAATTCCCATAGGTACCACAAGGATACATAGTACGGTTGTATGTGTGTTGGTGTTGGAAAAGACGCTTTATTACTGTCGTATTCACCGGTTGTTTGAACCTTCTGATTGGTTGAAGAAGGTTTTGAGCAACTGTTCGGGTGTCTGATTGAAGTTTAATGGGGTCGTTTCCAAAATTTTAGAAGTATTTTTTTTCTAAAAGAGTATGCTTAAAAACATAGGATCTAACCATTTTTTAAATAATTTGACTAAGTTTAATATTTTTAAAAAATTTCTTAAATCGGTGCGCTTTTATTGCTTACGTTTCTGTCATGTGACATCACAAATGATGAATTGCCATTCAATGTTGCCATTCGCAGAGAAAAATATTTAATTCGCATCTTTACTCACGTGTATTGGCAACGATATGGTTGATAGCAAGCGTAGAGCGCAATTTAATTCGCTTCTTGATTATCATAACGTGGAAACGCGAAAGAAAGATGCGCCAAATTTCATCATTTGTGACGTCATAAAGACCACGCCTTGTTTTCAAAATCGGACATTTTAAAAAATTAATTAAAAAACAACTGTTGGGAAAATGAAAGCATTTTCTAGGTCCATGTTATTTTTTTACTCATTCTTTCAATTTCAGTGACTAAAAGTAGTACTTTTGACTGAAGAAAACAACCCCATTCGGGTGGTAGATATGGTCTTTTTGCATGAACATTCTGTTTATACAAATTCAGTTGAAGTTGGTCTTTTATTCGTTGTATGCACTCAATAATAAAACTATTGCCCTGCTTCGCAAATCAACAAAATTACATAACCTGTAAGTGAGAAAATAGTGAGCATTTTTGTACGATTAACACTTAGAGGGCAAATTCGGAAGAAAAAAAATCGTTACAAAAATTCTTTGATTTTAGGAGTAAGAATATTGTGAAGCATAAACTTGCAAAAGGAATTGCTTTTATGTGTTTTGAGATTCCAAGGATTTTTCAAAGGATAAAAATCAATAGATAAGGAAAAATAAGGTATTTTGGAGGTCGTACGTTCAAATGCAGCTTCACTAAATCACTAAATTCTTTCCCAAAATTCAACTTATGCACAAAGACAAATGATTAAATATTTAAGAATTCCTAAGGGGTTACAGTATCTCAAAAATTATGAAACGATCAAAATATTTTTATTGCTTATTTCAAAACTAAAAACTATTTTAAACACAGGGGAAAAGTTTCATTGCTTTAGTTCAAATATTTAAAAAGTTATGAGTGGTTGTAGGCCATGCTCGCTATGTGTTCTTATACAAAAGAAAAACTTCAAATTGCATTTCCTCGATGATGGTTTTTTTTTGTGTTTTCTTGTCATTAGAATCCCTAAGGATTTTTTTCTATTAAAGATACAGCTTTAAAGTAATACTTTTTGCAATTGGAATAACATATTTGACAAAACTGTGCATTGGATAAGCATTTTATAAATTACTCAAATGTTTAGAGAATGTTAAACCTTTAAAAACCAAATGTTTGAAAAAAAAACTTTGATTTTTTTACATAATTAATCACAGAAAATTTTCTAATAAACTCATCAGCAAATGAATGCGCAGACTTTTAGAGATGATTATAGTGATCGTTTAGCAAAAACCTTTTTTTAAATTAGTGCAAAAATAAAAAAGCCTTAAGAGTTTTAAAAAATTGAAATTATTCTCAATTTTTTGAATTTTTTCAAAAAGTAGGCATTTTTTTAAACTTTGAAAATAAATTATTGATTACGAAATATGTATGCATGTTATAGTTTCAAAGAAATATAAAATTTACTTAAATTTAAAAAAAATGTTTGAAAGGTACTGTGACCTTAATTTCAAATATTGTAAAAAACTAAAGCACTTTAAGAATATTTTGATATGAGCTAGCATAATAAATTTGTTTCCGTGCTTGTTACAAACATAATTGAATCTGACCAAAACAAGAACTGTACTAGGCACGCTGCTTTCCATTAAGCTTCTACATACATCAGTGTATTATAAATATAGTATTCTAATATTCTAAACTTGGAACGTGCAGAAAATAAACGTTTCTGGAGCAAATCGGTTTTCGTCCCTTCATTATTCAGATGGAATGATGTTCTTTAAAGAGACACTGACACGGAAGTGTATAATTTCAAAATCTCCATTTCGGAATTATCCCAAAACGTAAGACTACGGAAGTGGAAATGAAAAAATCGATGGATGCGAAATCACTGTAACCGTGTTCTGCGGATGTATATCGAAGGTGAAATTGCACATGGAAAATGCATTAAGGTAATAAAATGGCTCAGGAAGAGCCAGAAGTCCTCTTGAACATTAGAATGGAATAAAAAGTTTAGAATTGCATGTTGCCACGCCATTTTCAGCCTGTGAAAGTTTTTTACAAACAGAATTATGTACCACTCTGACACTGGAATGTACCTACTGCTGATGTTTCTATATCTGCTTTTTGCGAAAGGAAACGGAACATATGGTAAACTTTCTCGAATAAAATCGCAGTGCAAAGAAGTTTGGTTTTTTGAACTGGTTTCAATTTGTGTGTAACTTTCTCTTTAGAGTTGTGGCATCAATTTGTATGCACGCATGCGTGAAGTAATGCTAAGGGTTGCATTTACTAAGGGTAATTTTTCCCAAGTACGCACAGCATCAGCGACGTGACTTATGATAAACATCTCTTGTACATAGAGCACCCCAACCACAACCACAAAAATGACGCAAATAAATAAATCAAAAAAAAAAAAAAAAACTTTGGAATTTTCAAAATTATTTGAATTTTGAAATTTTAAATTCAAATTATGTTTTTTGCAATCACGAATTGCGACAGGACCCTACTCATTGGTTATTACTTACTACCCCACTCACTTGTTTCTAGAAACAGTTCCTGTCCCTCCAAGCCTGCCCCTCGTCTTGGGTAGTTACGTGTGTATAGTTGTGTATGTGTAGGCTTGTGTGTGTGAGTAGACCTGTGTGTATGCACGTTGGCGTGTGTGTATGTGTGTAAAGGAACGTTTGTGTATGTGTGTGAGTGTGTATGTGTATGAGTGTGTATGTGTATGAGTGTGTATGTGCATGACTGTGCGTTTGTCTAGGACAATTACGCCACCGATCAGCAGAAGCGGCTTCCGGGGATCACTGCTTAGGAGCAGAGGAGTCGTACCTGCAGAGGACGGTGGGGTTGAAAAAGGAACCGGACATCAAGGACGGTCAAATAAAACAATAAGCAATTGTGATTGCTCAAAAAAAAAAAAAAAAACTTTTGAATTTTCAAAATTAATTTGAATTCTGAAATTTTTAATTCAAATTATGTTTTTCGCAATCACGAGTTGCGACAGGATTCTACTCATTAGTTACTACCCCACTCGCTTGTTTATAGAAATTGTTCCTGTCCCTCCTCTTGGGCGGTTATGTATGTATGTGTAGGCTTGCGTGTGTGGGTAGACCTGTGTGTATGCACGTTGGCGTGTGTGTATGTGTGTAAAGGCGTGTGTGTGTGTGTGTATGTGTGTGAGTGTGTATGAGCGTGCGTGTGTCTAGGACATGGACGCTACCAGGGGAGAGTGCTCAGGACCAGAGGAGTCGCGCCTGCAGAGGACGGTGGGGTTGAAAAAGAAACCGGACATCAAGAACGGTCAACTGAAAACAGTTAGCAATCGTGATTGCTCAATAAAAAACAGCACCAAGAAAAATTAAGGTTTTACGAAATACTATTTTTAACTGACTTATTCTCAAACACAAGAGTACTCGCAAAACAGTTATGATGTTATGCGTACCTGATTGTTTTTTGTACTTTAAATTACTTATGTATACTTAAAGTTCCAAAACATTTCTTCTAAATCAGGGGTCTCCAAATTTTTTTTCCACATGGCCATTTTTTAATTTTTCTTTCGACTTGTGGACTTTAGGTAATAGTGATAGCTCATCGTACAAAATGTATTTCAAATTCGATCGAAAGTTATTGGATTAGAACTAATTGATACATGTAATAATTACATTCTTATTTCTGTACCTCAGAGCCAAAAGGACGTAAGTCGCATTATGATAAATTTATTGGAGAGAGGAAACACTTTTGTCTGATGCATGCAAAGGATGGGACACGCGCTCTTTTAACCCTGGTAAAAAATTCAAAAGGATTTTTTTACTTCCTTTTACAAAAAAGGAAGTATTGTATTCGCGAAAAAGGTTTTAATCAAAAATCGACCTTAATTTTCATTTTGCTCAACCCCGAACGAATGTTAAGTTTTTTTTCCCGACTCGATCACACGTCAAAAAGTGCCTAAGAACGTACAGACCCGTGAAATATTCATTTTGACGATTCCCGAGTTAGTTACAACGAGTTTTCTCGTGACGTTTTTATGTGTGTATGGGCGGATGTGCGTATGTATGTCGCATAACTCAAGAAAGGTATGTCCTAGAAAGATAAAATTTGGTACGTAGACACCAAGTAGGGTCTAGTTGTGCACCCCCTCTTTTGGTTGCATTCGGGTGTTTCTAAGGGGGTCTTTGCCCCTTTTTGGGGGAAAATCATTGTTAATTTTGATGTAAACTCAAGTGGTGTTACAATTTGGCGCACACTTGGCGATATATCGCCGTTTTGTCGCCAACTTGGCGACAAATTTGGCGATTTTTTTTAATTTTTTAATTTGGTTTCAATTTGGCCACTGTTGGTGATATTTAGAGAGTAAACTATTGAATCACAATAAAATTGCCAATAATGGGAAAATGACACTAAATTGGAGTAAAAGGAAGTCATGTGAGGTACACATCAACTCGTTTTTTTTGAGAATTACGTTCACATGGCTCGATTCGAAAAAGGCTTCTACATACAATGCACTAACAAACGGAAAATCGCAATTTTTGGACTTATATCACTCTGGCTCTGATTTACAGATTTAAGCGTTGTTCTGGCATATCCATTGGAATTAAAAACATTTTTTTAATTCTACACAAAACCATGGTTGTTTTTTACGTTGGATTGATCTACTCAGAAAATATACTGGCTTGATAAACGAGTTTTTTGTGCATCATAAAGCAATTTCTACTCTTAGCTTCAGAACTAGTGATTGTAATACCGGTACACCGAATACAGGTATTTCGTGATATTTTGCAATTTCGAAATACCGGTACGTGCTAAGGAAAAATACCGATATTAGCTGCAAAAAATAAGTAATTTTTTCTAGCAAAGTTTTTATTTTATTTATTAGATGCTGAACGTTTTGTGCTTTCTCAACGGCTCTAGGGCCCATACAATCCGGGCGACTGTCCAGGGATCCGCGTCAACTTATTATTACTAGCGTGTTGTTATGAGGAAAAAATAGTTCCGATAATAGCTAATTTATCGTCATTTTATAGTAAGTATTACATAGTTTATTGAAATGCTGTTTGAAATGGGCTTCATAGTAGTAAACTCTAACATATGAAGACAAAATGCTTTAATTTTTGAGATGGTTTTCTGTGATTACTGGTTTATTTGATTTCTTTGTTTTAAAGTGTGGAGCTGTCCCTTTCTTGCAACGAGGTCTTCAATTTTAAAGTAAAAGGAACAAAATTGGATAGATTAAAAGCAATTTTCAATACTAGATTGATTTACAATAATAGTAATAATAAAACCCTACCGACAGTTATTACTTAACCAATTTCTCCATAAAATATATTGTTTTTTAAATAAATTCGACTCCCGCTACAACACGATCCGACTTACGCGAAATGGCTGTCACGCGATTTTTTCAACAGTAAAGAATTTTTAAGTAGCGCGAATTCCTCGCCCGCAACATGAAAATTTTCGGTAAGAGAACGCGGTATGTAAGTTTTTTTCGAGAATGGACCTTCATTCCTTTAGCATCACTGAGAGCAGAAGTACCTACACCGTACTAGTCTTTTATCGCTTATGCAAATAACTACTTCTCACTTTGCATTATTTTTTTTCATTCTAAATGCGAAAGTTAACGAAATATAACGACACCTAAGAGCGCTGTTTCATCTAAAGTTGATGAAGATAGAAAGAAAAAGAGAACGTTTCTGACAATTAAAGAAAAGGTAAAGCTTTTAGAAAAGCTGAAGCTGGACCAAAAAATGCTTCGAAGGGTAGCAGAACAATTACGTGTGAAGGTATGAGTGAATCTTCCATACGTACAATTAAAAGTCAAGAAAAGGAACTCCATAAAAGTTCACCAAATAATAGCATCCAAGCAAAATGCAAAAATTATGAAAATGGAAGTTGCTCTTTATTGTAAATTAAAGGAACAAAGAAGAGGAGTAATGCCATAGATAGAAACTTTATATATATATAAAAAAAAAACAATGAAGCAACTTTATTTAAAAATTTATTACAATAACAGTTTGATCACGCAGCGTAATTCATCATCATTTTCACTTTTTTTAAGTTACAAATATCATTACTGAATCAACTGTACAGTACAACTATAGGGCATTTGTTTTCCTTACTACATTCTGTACGTACGATACTGGTTAATTTTATGTCTTTCTTTCCCATTCATCATTGTTTTTGTGCATCATAGCAGTAATTTATATTGAATAAAACGTTTTTTTTTTTTTAATACCAATGAAAATTCAGTTCTTTATGTAAAAAACAGTAATGTATAGTTAAAAAAAGTTTTTTTTTTTTTTACTGTTTAAGGCGGTGTTTACAAGTGTCTAAAATGATTGGTTATATTTATAAAAGTTTTTACACATACCTTTTTCCACAACGCGAAATTTCGACTTATGCGAGAGGTCTTGGAACGCATCCCTCGCGTAAGTCGGAACTCAACTGTATATAAAATTTATTCCTTCCGATAGCCTCTCGTTTTAGATACGCCTCCTAAAAATCCTTATTTTATGCACGGTGAAAAGGACATCGACAATTTATATCATTTAAACAAATCTTTTTCATCATCTCCTCGATGCTATTTTACCGTTTCGTTCGACAACAAAGAACGTTACGTCTAGCATCAAACAAGCACATAAATTTGGGCTTTAAGGAATAGGGGCTTGAGAAACGAGTTCAAAGCATTAAAAAAGAAAAGTTCTTCGTAGCTTGAAGTCCCCACCGAAAGCCTCTAAAGAGAGCTGGACATGTGGAGTGACATTTTCTAAAGCGCAGATAAAACTTATTTGGGCAGCGGCCAACGTTGTGGTATACGTTCGGGAAAATCTGAAATTCTGGTCAAGCTTTCGCCGCCATTTTGTTGCGCTAAGTGAAAACGGCTATTTGCTGTAATGGCCTTCTGGGATAGAATAGAACAGAGTTCTCAACCTTTAGCTGCCCACGTACTCCCTTTTTGCGCATCATTTACTATGCTCAACCCGATTAGCTTTATCAAACTGGGTTACTGTCAAACTATTTACGTTCAATTACTAATAAGTTCATGTTTGAATGGAGTTACCGGTTATTCCGGGAGGTTGATTTTATGTCGTCAGTGGTTAGTACGATCAGTGTCCACAGAATGTTTTTATACACGACTGGCTAACCGGTAGTCTATTAGAAGCTTCTGGTTAGTCAGCGGTAAGCCCGGATTAAGTGGTCGCTCTATTCGAACACGATCTAGTTAACTTAAGCAAACGAGCTGATGTGTGCATCACATGACTTCCTTTTACTCCAATTTAATGTCATTTCCCCATTATTGGCAATTTTAACGCGATTCAATAGTTTACTCTCTAAATATCACCAACAGTGGCCAAATTGAAACCAAATTACAAAAATAAATAAATATATGTTTTTTTTTAATCGCCGAATTTGTAGCCCCTTTAGAAACACTCGATTGTAACCAAAAGGGGAGATGCACAACTAGACCCCACTAGGAGTCTACGTACCAGATTTCAACTTTTTAGGACATACCGTTTTTGAGTTATGCGAGATACATACACACATACGCAAATACATACGTACATACGGACGTCACGAGAAAATTCATTGTAATTAACTCGGGGGGTCGTCAATTAAGTTCCTTAATTAGAAAATAAAATAATTTTCCCATAAAAAGTGGGGGAGGGGGTCCCCCCTTGCCCCCCGAATCGCCGCCACTGTGAAGAAACAAGAGTAAAAACATGGCTTAGATCAGCTCGTTTCAGTGACACTACTTTCTTGCTAGCATTTCAGGGCTAACAGCCCTTCGCTTTCGTTGGTTGTGGTCTTTTGTCTGGGGCTCACTTCTCGAGATTGATTTCGAAAGGAAATGGTAGGGGATTGACCGAGCCTTGAGTATGGGGAAACCATCTGCCTGAGAGGGTGATTTTATACCCTTATAACGCACGATAAATTTCATTCATAAAAGCCGTACTCCATTTTCATGAACGTAGATTACCTCTAAACACTTTGTTATTTTTACAAAGTTTGCTCAGTCCCTTTGTCTTTTACGATAAACGAATAAAATTGAAGTTGGCAAGGATAACAAAAAATCACATAAAATCCTTGTTGCGGCATTTTATTTATATATTTATTTATTTACTTATTATTATTATTATTATTATTATTTTTGTTGAAATAATGCAACTAAAGGATAAACAATCAAGCTAATCAGTTTCGCAAAATCCAAGGGCAACTCTTTCGATTTTAAAAGTAACTCCTGCTGTATAAGTAGGGGAACATGAGGCAAGGGCAAAGTGAAAAGGTGAAATATTTTATCTGCTTTTAGCTCCACCTATCTGATATTATTTTAACTATATAATACCATATGTAGTCTATTTCAGTCAGGAAAGGAAGTCCGACGAAGATTAAAGCATATGACAATACATGCAATTTTTAAAAAAATGATACTGGTATTGTAATATTTTGTTGTAAGTCAAAAAGTATTTTTGTTACGATAAAATGATAAAGCTCTTGTTAACATTTTAAATATTTATTGAGATCTCCTAATATTCAATGCCGTATTAATTTAGTTAATAATAAGCTTATTAGTATTTTAAATAAATTGTACAATTAATCAAGTACATACGGGGCAAAGTGGATGGGGCATAGTGAAATATAGTCGAACTCGCTTATAACGAGTCCTGATTTAACAAGAACCCGGATTTAGCGAGGAAATCGGAAACATTTGGTTGGTACAATGTTACGTCTGTAGGAGCATAATTCGCCTTTAACGAGCAAACCCCGCTCAAAGCGAGCAATGTTTTTTGACTCACAAAATTTTCTATTGGTTTTCAGCTCAGTTTATCCTTTTTTTGAAAAAAAAACTCCTTTAGCAGTCTGAAGTCAACTGAAAGTTGGTGATAAGTCATAAATCTTGAGAACAAGGATATTGTAACTCAAGAATAGTAATTTCTGTATCAGTTGATGATATAGTCGTATAGTATCATTTTTGAATGTTGTTTCTGTGGAAGAACATAGCATATGATACAGAAAACATATGTACAGGGATTGAAATTTAAATTAATTGTTTACATAATTATATTTTTTTTTATCAATGAATAACCTTTTTTTTTTTTTTTTTGAAGGATTGCTTCATGTTAAATCTTTATCTTTACTAATAATAAAGCAGAAAGTCTCTCTGTCCGGAGGATGTCTGGATGTCTGTGACGCGCATAGCGCCTAAACCGTTCGGCCGATTTTCATGAAATTTGGCACAAAGTTAGTATGTAGCATGGGGGTGTGCACCTCAAAGCGATTTTTCGAAAATTCGATGTGGTTCTTTTTCTATTCCAATTTTAAGAAAAAAAAACTATCATAAATTACGAAATTATCATAACGTGGAACCGTAACATGGGCACAAGCCAATTGGCGAGATACGAAATTATCATAACGTGGAACTGTAACGTCGGTACAAGCCAATTGGCGAGAAAATTCACCATACATTATTTGTAAATATACAAGCGAACCAAAAGACCTTTAATTTTTCTATTACGGGCGAAGCCGTGCGGGTGCCACTAGTTACTAATAATAAAGCTGAAAGTCTCTCTATCCGGAGGATGTCTGGATGTCTGTAGGATGTCTGTGACGTGCATAGCGACTAAACCGTTCGGCCGATTTTCATGAAATTTGGCACAAAGTTAGTATGTAGCATGGGACTGTGCACCTCGAAGCGATTTTTCGAAAATTCGATGTGGTTCTTTTTCTATTCAAATTTTAAGAAAAAAAATATAAGATGGACGAGTAAATTACGAAATTATCATAACATGGATCCGTAACATGGGCACAAGTCAATTGGCGAGATACGAAATTATCATAACGTGGAACCGTAAGATGGGTACAAGCCAACTGGCGAGAAAATTCACCATACTTATTTGTATATATACAGGCGAACCCAAAAGACCTTTTGATTTTTCTATATACGGGCAAAGCCGTGCGGGTATCACTAGTTAGTAATAAAGCTCAAAATCTCTCTGTCTGGATGTCTGTAGGATGTCTGTGATACGCATAGCGCCTAGACCATTCGGCCAATTTTCATGAAATTTGGCACAAAGTTAGTTTGTAGCATAGGGGTGTGCACCTCGAAGCCATTTTTCAAAAATTCGATTTTGTATTTTTCTATTTAAATTTTAAGACCATTTTCCGGTGCAAAATTATCATAAGATGGGCGAGTAAATTACGAAATTATCATGACGTGAAATTGGAGAGCGAATGAACATAGCCAATTGGCGAGAAATTCGTCATCCATTATTTGTAAATAAACAGGCGAACCGAATGACCTTTTAATTTTTCTGCTACGTGCAAAGCCGTGCGGGTACCACTAGTGTTTAAAAAGTTCCATGGGGGGGGGGGCACCAAATTGACAAGGAATCCACATTGCCCCTGGATGTATGACAACGAGAATAATTTGTGTTTAGAAAGAAGTTCTTTGATTTTTAATCCCCAACACACAAAGCAAGGGAGTCATAAGTTTGACGTGTCTGTGTATCTGTGTATCTATGCGTCTGTGCGTCTGTGTATCTATGTGTCTGTGTATCAGTGTATCTGTGTATCTGTCTGTGACACTTTAACCCTAAACGGATAGACCTATTTCGAAAACTTTTTTTTTTGTTCGAAAGAAGAGTTGAACGAGAGTGTTCTTAGCTAGGTTGTGTCTTTGGATGACATTAATTAACGAAGATATTCATTAAAAACCTATAAACATTTTTTCGTGATTTTTGGTATGAAAATATATTTAAAAATTTAAAGTTTAGTACCAAAATAAAGAGGTTTTTTTTTTTTTTTTTTTTTTTTTTTTTTTTACGTCTGATAGAATGAGTTTAGAACTTCCATGTTATATAGAATTCGAATTATAACGTTTTTTTTTTAAGCAGATTTTAAATAAGGCTAAGCCTTAATTCACGCGAGCGATCGGTAACCGAATTCATTGCTGGCCGACAAGGAAATTAAACGCAATGATTTAAAATTTTTATCTGCTGCCTATTTTTATTTCTCAACTAGTGGTTCCCGCACGGCTTGGCCCGTAATAGAAAAATTAAAAGATCTTTTGGTTCGCCTGTATATTTACAAATAATGTATGGTGAATTTTCTCGCCAATCGGCTTGTACCCTTGTTACGGTTCCACATTATGATAATTTCGTATCTCGCCAATTGGCTTGTGTCCATGTTACGGTTCCACGTTATAATAATTTCGCAATTTACTCGTCCATCTTATGATTTTTTTTTCTTAAAATTGGAATAGAAAAAGAACCACATCGAATTTTCGAAAAATCGTTTCGAGATGCACACCCCCATGCTACATACTAACTTTGTGCCAAATTTCATGAAAATCGGCCGAACGGTCTAGACGCTATGCGGTGCGCGTCACAGACATCCTACAGACATCCAGACATCCTCCGGACAGAGAGACTTTCATTTTTATTATTAGTAAAGAGTAAAGACAAATAAAATACTTGTAATTGCTTGTAACATACGATCTTTGACAAAATTTCAACCAAAAAGCATCATGCATTGGAACCCGGCCTAGATTTCATTGTGTCTGAAGTTAACATGTTATGAAACTGTGTTTGATGAATTGCAGAAACGGATGAATAATCATACAGACAACAAATGATTTCCCTGTCTCCAAAATATTTTGACGATGAGTGATTGTGTAATTTAGGTCACGTGTCTTTCATTTGAAGATAACTGGTACCTTCTCTAATGTCATATTTACTTCATTTTTCACCGCTAAAGTGATTGTGTAAACACCTGATCTGACAAACACTCAACTTAAGCTTGTGAAATGCTTTTATTCCTCAGTTGATCATTCTTATTATGAATGTTCTAAGTTTACATGCCCCAATGGGAGGTCACTGGAGGTCAATGCGATCTCCCAAAATTTTCCTTATCCGGCAAATTGTCAAACAGATCGGCAAATTTGAAGACAGTATTGCATAGTTGCAATTTAGAAAAAAAAATTACAATGGTATTTATTGTGCTCATGTTTTAACATTCGGGAAAATTTGAAGTTTTATTTGGCAAATCGAAAAAGTGCCTTCCCTCTAACAATTATAGTTTGGAGCACTTCTGATTCTAAGCTCCTATCAGCCTTTTTATAAATCATCCTCGGGCACTTTCATTATTATTTAAAAGTTTTGTATTATTTATATCAACCTGATCGTCTTTTGGCATGTTGCAATAAATTTCAACGGAATGTTTTCACTATTAGAAATGATTGTATAAATTCAGTCGCCGACCTGATAAACTCCCAAACTAAAATTGTGAAACGTTATCCTTGTTAGTATTCCGCCTAGTATTCCGTTATATCCGTATTCTTACTATAAACGTTCCAAGTTTGTGTCTTTAAAGCTCTTTTCGCAAATCAACCACAACCATACATGAAATACACCGCCAGCTGAGCCAATTCCAGACGAGGACTGCAGTTTCGTGCTTATTAGCACTCATCAGCCTGGCATAGGACTAACTGAGCTGGAGGTGGAAAACCCTTAAGGAAGCCAAGAGTGTCAAACAAACTGGTAGCTAACATAGAATTAGCACTGACCAGACGAGTGACCGAAACAATGGTTCGGTTCAACTCGAATATTGCAGGCAAGGCAGGTATATTCAGTAAGTTACCGCCCTATAGCCAGGGCTAAGGCAGTGCACTCATAAGATGCACTAAAGCATACATGCACTCTTGACTTCCTTAAGGGTTTTCCGCCTCCAGCTCAGTTAGTCCTATGCCGGGCTGATGAGTGCTAATAAGCACGAAACTGCAGTCCTCGGCTGTAATTGGCTTAGCTGGCGGTGTATTTCATGTATTTCTGCCTTAGCCCTCGGTAACTTACTGAATACAACCACAACCATTTTCTAAAACGCATTTAAGTAGTTTTATTTTAATGTTTGCATTATTTATCATAGTGCTTGACATAATCGAATAACTTTAAAAACAGAATATTTTCACCATTAGAAAAGGCCATGTGAACTCATCAGCTGATTTTAAAAACTAGCAAATTAAGTTTGTGAAATGTTATTGCTCTTTAATTTATTAGTCGCGTTATGAACATTCCAAGTTTATACAGGGAAACCCCGGTTTAAGTTCCCCAAATCTACGTTTTTCCCGCATTTCACGTTTTTTTCATCATGTCTCAGTTTTTTCTATATACTACTAATAATGTTAATTTAACCCTAACTGTAAGTCTGTTTTTTATGAACTGCCCCCGTTTAAAATGATTCTGCCCAATACGTAGCTGTCCTTGTGGACTTTTTGTCCACCAATAAAGATGAACAAGAAGAACAGGAAAAAGCAGTCCGTCCCTTCCATAGACTAACAATAAGAGTAGATCAAGCTTTCCCAGACTTGCTGATGAAAAAATTGGTTCATGGATACATCATGTGACTGGTGGGAGGCTTGGCGAAAACTTTGGCAGCATGGTTGCTAGATGGCAGGATTATCTATAGTTTGGCACTCGACATGTATTTTAAGACGTAATGTGTTTTCATTATAATTTTTTTTTCCAGGTGCAGAGATTGAACTGTTTTTCTTTTAGTTATACATTATTTTGACATTAGTAGTTAGTTTTTGATCACAGTTTTAAGTAACTTTTATTTCATTTGGAACTGTTAGGTCAGCGTTGGCGTGAACGTAATGGTGTAAACGTTTTGCGTTAACGCAAAAATGTAGTAATCGGTATCTTAAATTGAAATTGTAGGTAAAAAACCTACCGTTTGCCGATTCTTTTTGGGCGCTTGCATCTTTAATTGCTTAGAGAGTTATTGAAATTGACTAAAGAAAATGCACAATACTATCTAAACGAAAAACTCACTATATTAACAAAATATTTACAACTTAGAATAACAAATTTACAAATCGGACTCCATAAAAGATCATTCTTCCGTGTTCCATCAATTCTATTTATTTTATTTCTCGCGACGATCAACGCCCGCTGTTGCTAGGCTATCCACTAGTCACATGGTTTGATTTATGAGCAGCAAAAGAGTTACCATAGCTCGGTCTATTTTATTATTAGTCTATGGTCCCTTCTTTTAATATTTGCCCTGATGTGTAAGTTTACTAATAGGGAAAGACTTTCCTTTCTCATAATGACCAGGAAAAGAAACTTGCTAAGTATTTCAATCTTGGAACATGTTGCATTTACTTTGAACTCAATAACTAAAAAAATAATAAACCATTACGAACAGGGGTGCCCATCTCCCCCCCCCCCCAAGTTCAATGGCGTAAATCCCCCCCCCCAAAAAAAAAGAAAATTCTTAACCCTCTTTCCCTTTTTTATTTTTAGCTCTCTTTTTTTATTTTATTAACTTTTTCAAATATTTTTTATTTATTTCTTAGATATTTTTCTTTATTTATATATATATATTTATTATTATTATTTATATTTTTAATATTATTATTATTATTTTAGAAAAGTTCTGTGCAACGCCAATGACATACATACACACACATACACACACAAACTTAATAAATTAATGAAATAAAATATAAACAGAATAAAGTAAAATGTATAATTTAAATTAAAAAATAAATCAATAAATAAAGTTAAATAAATAAATAAACAAAATTTTTACTCCCCCCCTCATTTTTTTGATGGCGCAACTTGCGCCATATCCTCCCCCCCCCCTGTGGACACCCCTGAATTACGAACTGTTTTTAACCTAAACGCCCAGGTTCGTTACTAAATTCGTTTAAATAACATAAAATGGTGTGCATGATAATGTTGTTTTCGTAAAACATAAGATAGTATACCTTTTGAAAGAGTTATCTATACTACCTCTCGCTTTTTTCTATTTTATTTTTAACCGACTTCAAAAAGGAGGCGGTTATCAGTTCATACCGTATGTATGTTTTTTTAACCGACTTCAAAAAGGAGGCGGTTATCAGTTCATACCGTATGTATGTTTTTTTTTTTTTTGTTTGTCCACTCATAGCGTCTCACCTAGTGAACCGATTTTGATGATTCTTTTTTTAATGGATAGAGGATGGCTCAACTTAGGTCCCATTACTTTGTTTGACCATATTTGTTCTTTAGAAAAAAAGTTATGGGCAAAAAAACAGTAAATTTCCCTATTAAATGATTAAAATGATATTGTAGCGAAGTTCGCACTTGGCCTCCGTGGATAACGGTGGCTCAGTGGTAGAATTCTCGTCTCCCACACGAGCAACCTGGGTTCAAATCCCGACTAGGACAAAGTGAATTTTACTAAAATTTCGTTTCTACTGTTTTCCGTATTTTCTCGAATGTTCTATTAATTTCTGTACCTTTTTAAGTCTGGAAAGTTCCAGCACTTTTTCAAGTTGTATATAAGGAGATGTAACGTTCATTCGTGGTTCTGAATTAAGATCTCGAGTTGAGACTAACGAGTATTCGCTTCATTTGGCTTTCACATTGTCTTCGCTATCTTCACCTACGCGACAATATGAAACTCATTGTTATAAAAGTTTGGTGCCATATAACTGTAACATTAATAGTAATTGTAATGATAATTTTGAATAAAGGCTTTTCTAAAGCAATACAGTGATATAGAGCCGCACTTCTTACTAGGCAACTTCTTACTTTTACTGAAATATCTACATTTACACTAAAATGAATGAAATAAAAAAATTTTGAAAAAAAAAATAGAACCGACTTCAAAATTGCTCTAAAAAGTGAAAAATAATTTTATTCTTTAAACACCATCGATAATACTTTTAAACATAATTTTTGAAGTTGGCGCAAAAACAAAAAGTAAAATCCATTGTAACCATGCTTCGTTCATATTTTTATCAAAAAATCATCCAAACTTAGGAACGAAACATTTATATCGTTACTCAAATATGCTGTCATCAATGCGTAATGCATGTGGTAGTGAAGAAACTGGACGTGGTTAAATTTATACTTGTAGTTGAGTTATGGCTGTGAATGGTTTTATCGATCGTTTTTGCGCCAACTTCAAAAATTATGTTTAAAAGTATTATCGATGGTGTTTAAAGAATAAAATTATTTTTCACTTTTTAGAGCAATTTTGAAGTCGGTTCTATTTTTTTTTTCAAAATTTTTTTATTGCTTTCTATGTTTTTCCCGTATTTTACGTTTTCCCGTGTTTTACCTTTAATAACCCCGTTTCTTGAGCAACGTAAAACCGGGGTTTCACTGTATATTCAAACCTCACATCCCAATGCAGACATATCCATTTTCTGAATCACCTACGTGCAATTCCATTTGAATGTTTGAATTTTTTTATTCTGCTTGTCTTCTGACACATCCGAATTATTAAAAAAAAAAAAAATAAATAAATAAAAAAAAAAATCCCCCCATTAGTCGAAGAGATGACAACAGCATTTTTTTAAATAGAAGTGTGACACATATTTCTTTCCAACTTGATTAGCTGATGTCAGCTTTCTGGTTTCTATAGCAACTAATGCGGTAAATGCAATATTTCAGGCTCGAAGGAAGAGCAGATATTTTGCCGCAATATCCGCTCCAGTTATTATTATATCTGGAATTTATATTTAGTGTTCGATGTGAAGATAGTTTGCTTTCTGCTCGCTGAATTAAAAATTCTATTTAAAAAAATTAAATAAAATAAAATAATTTGAATTTTAAGCTCTTGAATTCAAATTATGCTTTTCGCAATCACGAGTGTGTGTGTGTATGTAGGCGTGTGTGTTGATGTGTGTGTGGAGGGGGTATGTGTGTTTGTGTGTAGGGGTTTGTGCATGTGTGTAGGCATATGTGTTTGTGTGTAAAGGGTATGTGTATGTGTGTAGGCATGTGTGTTTGTGTGTAGGGGGTATGTGTATGTGTGTAGGCATCTGTGTTTGTGTCTGCGTGCAGGCATGAGTGTGTGGGTAGTTGTGTGTAGGTGTGTGTATGTGTAGGTGTCTGTATGTATGCTTGCGTGTGTGTGTGCATGTATGTGTATGTGTGTAGGTGTATGTATTTGTGTGCGTGTATGTATACGTGTGTGTGTATGTATGTGTATGTGTGCAGGTGTATGTATTTGTGTGTGTGTGTGTGTGTAGTTGTTTATGTATGCGCGAGTGTGTAGCATATTGACGCAACCTGGAGACGGTTTTCGCTAGAGGAGCAGCATCGTGAGGAGCCAGTCTACGGTGATGCTGCAGAGGGTGCTGGTGGGAAAATAAAATGATAGCACATCAAAACAGTCTAGTGAGAACAATAAGCAATCGTGATTGCTCAAAAAAATAGAGAAACAGGATCCATGTTTCCAAAGCGGAGAGGAAAATATGGCCGAAAATCGAAATTAACACCAAGAGACGATTCTTTTCTACTTATTCATTGTAAAAAAAGATCCTCGAAAGACTAGTGCAGCATTTAATAGAGATTCAAAAGAGAATGGAATAAATATTAACCCATCTACTGTTCGAAGGCGCCTTTTTACAGTCTATCGGCCGATGAAGAAACAGCTTCTGTCCCTTCGAATGAAGAAAAAACGCTACTTATGGGAGTTAAAATATAAGAATTGGACTGCTGAATATTGAAGGAAAGTACTATTTGGCGACTAAAGCAATTTCACTGCCCTAGGCCAAAGAACTCAACAAGTGCAGGCGAACGAACATGAACCAATTGGTAAAACACCTCCAAAAGAAAGTTTTTTTTTTTTGGGGGGGGGGGCTGTTTCGGTTACGATGGGGTTGGTTCTTTGGAGCCTATTTAGGGTATGTCTATTTAGGGTAAAATATCTTTGAGTTCGTGGAACATAATATTACAAATTCTGTAAATAGTAATTATTTTTATGATTAATTTGCTGTAAGCTGGCTAAATTTGGCGTTTATTCCATTATCTTTCATCTAAAATTGTCTTAGTAACGTAACCAGTAAATAGTTTCGCGTAATGAATATACAACCCCCTTACATTCGAATGAAGTATATGGTCCCTCCATTTCTGAACGATAAGATTTGCGAATGGAGTAAAAAGAAAATATGAGAAATTGGTAGAACAAGGTAAAATTTTCTGGATATTTCTTTGCCGAGTATAAAAACCGCGTGGCATTTGAATGAGTTTTAGTTTTGCTTGTGAATCGTAGTAGCCTTGCGCTGGAGAGCATGTATTTAGTTCTGTTTGTGATAGCCTTTGCGCCGTGTTTTTGCGTATTTCGATGTAAATACGTGTGTGACCGTTGGGTTTAAGGTGTTAATTGATATTTGCTTAATCGCTGATGATTGATTTAGCAGTTGTAACTACATTTCCTGTACATAGCTGTAAATAAATCTCCTGCGCTTTTCTTAAGAACTGTGTCGTCATTCAAAGAAGGTTTGAAGTTGCACCAAACGCGTAACAATATTTATGCTTTTCCTCTATGCAAATCTTCAAGGCAATATATAATTTCTAAATATTATGTTGCCAAGTATGAAGCCAAATAGCGAGACGGCACAACAAACCAATGCTGGTGCCAACAAATTGCCATTTGTAATGCTAACAAGAAACAGTTTTCGTCAAAATTTAGTACAGTTGAGACAAATATTTAAGAAAAACGAGCTGATGTGTGCATCACATGACTTCCTTTTACCCCAATTTAATGTCATTTCCCCATTACTGGCAATTTTAATGTGATTCAATAGTTTACTCTCTAAATATCACCAACAGTGGCCAAATTGAAACCAGATTTAAAAAAGGAACCAAACATTAAGGACGGTCAACTAAAAACAATTGGCAATCGTGATTGCTCAAAAAAAGAAAATTAATTTCAATTCTGAAATTTAGAGTTCAAATTATGTTTTTCACAATCACGAGTTGCAACAAGACCCTACTCATTGATTACTGCCCTACTCACTTGTTTCTAGAAACTGCACCTGTCCCTCTAAGCCTGCCCCTCCTCTTGGGTGGTTACGTGTGTATAGTTGTGTATGTGAAGGCTTGCGTGTGTGCCTAGACCTGTTTGTATGCATATTGGCGTGTGTGTAGTGTATATGCGTAAAGGCGTGTGTATGTGTGTGTCAGCGTGCGTGTTGGTAGGACATGAACGCCACCGATCAGGAGAAGCGGATTGCTCAGGACCGGATGAGAAACGCCTGCAGATGACGGTGAAAGTTGAAAAAGGAACCAAACATCAAGGACTGTCAAATAAAAACTATTAGCAATCGTGATTTCTCAAAAAAAAAACCGCCAAATATGTCGCCAAGTTGGCGACCTAAAGACTGGCGATATATCGCCAAGTGTCCGTCAAATTATACCACTACTTGAGTTTACATCGAAATTAACAATGATTCCCCCCCAAAAGGGGCAAAAGACCCCTTTAGAAACACCCGAATGCAACCAAAAGAAGAGGTGCACAACATGACCCCACTAGGAGTCTACGTACCAAATTTCAACTTTCTAAGACATACCGTTCTTGAGTTATGCGACATACATACGCACATCCGCACATACGTATACATACAGACGTCACGAGAAAACTCGTTGTAATTAACTCGAGAATAATCAAAATGGGTATTTCGCGTGTCTATACGTTCTTAGGGAATTATCCACGTGTGGTCGAGTCGAAAAAAAACCTCATCATTCATTCGGGGGTGAGTAAAATGGAAATTAAGATCGATTTTTGAGTGAAATTTTTTTCGCGAATACAATACTTCCTTTTTTGGAAAAGGAAGTAAAAACCATAAAGCATTCCTGCAATCGATGGTTTGAATAAATAGTTCATCGAACAAAAGAGGGGGGGGGGGGTGGCATTCAAAATTACACTCGAAATTAGCTTTCCCAAAAGGGAAAATGAGCGATCAGAGAAATGGAAAAAATAAATACATGGTGCACAAAATGCTTTTGTTTAATGATATTCTATCAGTTCATGCTTTTGAAGCTAAATTTTCACATCAATAGATTGATTTCGGTTCTGTATCATGGGAAGATAAATGTACATTTAAAATATACGTAGATATTTAATAAGTTTAGTTTTTGAAAATTCTTGAATTAAAACTATTTTTTACTTTCAGCTGATACCGAAAATACCGGTATTTTCCTCAGCAAATACCGGTATTAAGAAATTGCAAAATTGCTCCAAATACCGGTATTCGGTATACCGGTATACCGGTATTGCAGTCCCTAGGTGCATTATATTATTCAAAATCGAAGGGAAATTATTTCACCTTCAGACTCCCACCCTCCGGACCGGTAAAATTTCTTTCCTATCTTTGGATAAGTTCGTATTAAAACGCTTCTTACAATGGGAGCCAAAGTATTCAAAAATTTACTCCTTTTCTCAGAGAAAAAAAAAAAAAAAAAAAGAAGGAAAAAAAGAAATCGAGATATTTTTTCTTTATTATAATCACTCTTATGTGGAAGCGAAAGTAATACAAATTAAAACGCAATTTTCATTTCTTGTAATGTCTCTGAGTTTTGAGAATTAATTTAAGGGTAAAAAAAGATACTTCTGCTGTTGTAAAAACTGAAGTATTAAATACAGTTTACAAGAGTAAGATAAAAAAGTTTTTTTTTTCTTCTTTAACAGAATTAATTTTAATGATTTCATTTTTATGCAAAAAAAAAATATCTGCGAGACGCTTTAGTGATTTTCTAATTAGCATTTATTACTCTGACGTATACTAACAGAAAAAATCTCTTAAAAGTGGCAAAAAAAAAGAAATATTTTTTATAACTTTTAATTTTTCACTTGATTTATTTCCGTGTTTGAGACATTAAAATCCTGAAAGAGACTTTTCCACAGCGAACAAAAGATAATTAAAAGTGCATAAATTAAAAAAGCTATGCATTTGCATACAAACTGATGTACTGTGTGTTGTGCTGTGAGAGATATCTTTGAAAGTTGCGTCAAACTTGGTAACTTTTAATCTAAAATATTTTAAACGGTTAAACATGAAGATGGGGTAGTTTTTCCATGTTCAGTGAATGAACACAACACGTAAGTAAGATTTAATTTTCAGAATTTTATGCTATTAAAAAGAGCAGCAGTTGGGACTTTTATTCAAGTATTTTACTTCCTTTTACAAAAAAGGAAGTATTGCATTCGCAAAAAATTTTTCACTCTCTAATTTCTGTTTTATTAACCACCGAATGAATATTGAGTTTTTTTTCGACTCGACCACACGTGGATAAGTGCCTAAGAATGTATAGATACGCGAAATATTCATAATGACGATTCCCGAGTTTTTTGGAACGAATTTTCTCGTGACGTCTGTATGTACGTATGTATGTATGTGCGGATGTGCGTATGAGCGTATGTGCATATGTATGTCGCATAACTCAAGAACGGTAAGTCCTAGAAAGTTGAAGTTTGGTACGTAGACTCCTAGTGGGATCTAGTTGTGCACCTTCCCTTTTGGTTGCATTTGGGTGTTTCGAAAGGGATCTTTTGCCCCTTTTTGGGGGGAAGTCATTGTTAATTTCGATGTAAACTCAAGTGGTGTTATAATTTGGCGGACACTTGGCGATATATCGCCAGTCGACAAGTTTTGTCGCCAACTTGGCGACAAATTTGGCGGATCTTTTTTTTTTTTTAATATGTTTCAATCTGACCACTGTTGGTGATATTTAGAGAGTAAACTATTGAATCACATTAAAATTGCCAGTAATGGGGAAATGACATTAAATTGGAGTAAAAGGAAGTCATGTGATACACACATCAGCTCGTTATTTATATAATGCGCAATCCGTAATTTTCAGGTGTGACATTCGTACGTGGAGCAAAGTAAAATAGCGGAGCAAAGTGAAAAGGTGAAATATTTACTGTGCTTTTAGCACCACCTATCTGGTAATATTTTAAATATATAGTAGTAGCACATGTAGTCTATTACGGTCACGAAAAAAATACCGCCCGAGATTAAAGCATATGATAATACAGTCAATTTTCTTGAATTGATACTCGCATTGCAATATTTTGCTGTAAGTCAAAACCTAATTTTTGTGGCTATAAATTGATAAGTTCTTGTTATTAACATTTTAAATATTAATTGAGACCTTCTAATACTCGGTGTAGTATTTATTTGGTTAATATTAAGTACTTTTGAATTTTAAGTATTTTGTGCAATGGGGTCGTTTCCAAAATTTTAAACGTATTTTTTTCGGAAAGAGCATGCTTAAAAACATAGAATCTGACCATTTTTTGAATAATTTCTTTAAGTTTAATATTTAAAAAAAAATATTTAAATCGGTGCTCTTTCATCGTTTAACGCTTCTGCCGATGACATCACAAATGATGAAATGCCATTCAATGTTGCCATTCACGGTCCAAAATATTTAATTCGCATCTTTACTCACGTGTATTGGCAACGATAGGGTTGGTAGCAAGCGAAGAGCGCAATTTTAATTCGCTGCTTGATTATCATAACGTGGAAACGCAGTAAAAAAGATGCGGCAAAGTGCATCATTTGTGACGTCATGAAGACCACGCCTTGTTTGAAAAATCGGATATTTTAAAAAATTAATTTTAAAAAAACTTTTGGGAAAATAAAAGTATTTTCTGGGTCTATGTTTTTTTTTTCTTTGCTCATTCTATCCATTTCAATGATTAAAAGTAGTACTTTTGACTGAAGGAAACCAACCCATTATTCAAGTACATGCTGGGCAAAGTGAAACAGCTTATTTCTTTTACTTACTGAATCATTTACTAATCCACTTACGTATTTGTTTATTAATTAATTCATTTACATTCCTTCATTTAATGTATTATGTAGTTGCTCATTCACTTATTTTCTTATTCATACATTCTTTTACTTACTCATTTATTTTCCTTTATATATTTAATTAATTAATTTATTTATTTATTCGTTTATTTCTTCATTATCTTTTCATTTATTTATTAAACCTTACATTTACTGTTTTATCTGATCAAAAACACTTTTATAACCAAGTATAAACTATTTCGTAAGAAAAATATTTTGTTTTCCACTTAGCCCCATAAAAATTAAAATTGAAAATTTTCCAGTTTTTTTCGAAGGTGCAAATCGACTGCAAAAATAAAAATACTGTTTCAATTCAAGTTTTATTATAAAATACAATGTTCTTTCTTTGTGTACTGTAATTTTCAAAACAAATTTAAAATTTATTCATTTTGAAAAAGCTCAGCCAGCTTAACTATTTTACTTTGCCCCACATTCTCCTACATACCTGCACTTTAATCGGGGAATTTTAATCATAGCTTTTTCAATTTTTATGTACCAAAAAAATAAATGGCCATTATGTATCTTTAGGCATAAGGTATCATATTTCTTTTTAAAAAATGAATTGATAAAGTAATAGCTTGTGTATGCTGTGGGTGTGACGTACAAAATCACAACCGCATTACATACAAATTACTATTCTTTAAATATAGAATTTTTTCTAGAAAGTTGATATACTTTATGTTACGATGCACAATGGCTTCTTATGCTTAAATGAATTGATACTAAAAGCCAAAATTTCGAACACTTGGATTAAAGTTTAAACATATGCACGCAAATGTCTACAATGCATTAATCAATTCATAAGTTAAATACAGAAAAAAAAACGGAATAATTTTATACACTTTGCTTCAGTTTTTTTTTTTTTTTTTTGGGAGGGGGGAGGATGAAAAGTGGTGCAGTAACCCAATCACTGAACACCCCCAGTCAGTGAACAAACATAACTTTTCTATGCGTTTCCTTTCTGGAATGGGGACGTTTCCAAAATTTTAAAAGTTTTTTTTTTTTTTTGAAACATGCTTGAAAACATAGAATCTGATCATTTTTTAAACAATTTCTTTAAGTTTGATATTTTTAAAAAATTACTTAAATCGGTGCTCTTTCATCGTTTAACGCTTCTGCCGATGACATCACAAATGATGAAATGCCATTCAGTGTTGCCATTCACGGTCCAAAATATTTAAATTCGCATCTTTACTCACCTGTGTTGGCAACGATAGGGTTGATAGCAAGCGTAGAGCGCAATTGTAATTCTCTTCTTGATTATCATAACGTGGAAATGCGGTAGAAAGATGCGCCATAGTACATCATTTGTGACGTCATAAAACCCACGCCTTGTTTGAAGGATCGGACATTTTAAAAAATTAATTAAAAAACAACTGTTGGGAAAATGAAAGTATTTTCGGAGTCCAAGTTATTATTATTATTTTTTTTTGCTTATTTTATCAATTTGACTGAAGGAAACAACCCCATTGTATAGATGAAACTTACTGTTGCCAACTCATCCAACCTTTTCTTTCTTTTTAAGCCTTATTTTTTTAAAAAAATGTTCGCTTTGGCCAGACTGCCTAGTAAGATTATTTGAAATATGTAACGTCACGCAAAAGCTCAAAAAAGTCATAAAATTTGAACTAGAATTCCAATGAAACGAAAAATAAACAAGAAGTTAAAGAACTAAAAGAGCCTATTTACATCGACTTTCTAGTATGTTCTCGAAATTAACTAAGACTGAAAATTATGTCAAAAAAGAATTTAAACTTTTAAGGCTATTTCTAGAGACAAAATATGCCTCGCTCATTTGAAGAAATGAATGTGTAAAAAATAAATAAATGAGCAAGCAAAGTGTGTAAAATTATTCCGTTTTTTTTCTGTATATAACTGTTATGAATTGATTAATGCATTGTAGACATTTGCGTGCATACGTTTACACTTTAATCCAAGTAAGTAGTAGTACTTTTTAAAAAAAGCAGCTAATATCTTTTTTTTTTTTTTTTTTCATTAAAAAAAATTTCACTCGCTTTTAAAAATTTTTTAAAAAAATTATAAAAAATGCTATTAGGATCACTTTTTACGCAAAATCACTGAAAACTCAGCACAATTTCGTTCCAATACTTAAAACAATATAATAAACTATCAATTGTATTTAAAAAATTTACACCATTTTAAAGGAAACGAAAATACTCATAATATTCTCTCCTACTTTTTAATTAATTTTACATACTGAAGAAAAAAAAAACAACACACATAATTCTAATCGTCGCCAAAAAAATGCTATTAAGAAACGTGAAATTGAACATAAGCATAGTTTGGCAAACAATAAATAAAAAATGCAGTAGTAAAATAATTTTATTGAGCAATCACGATTGCTTATTGTTCTCATTTGACTGTTTTGAATTCCTATGATTTTATTTTCCCACCACCTCCCTCAGCCAGCACCACCGTCACGTCGACCGGCTCCTCACGATGCTGCTCCTCTTGCGAAAACCGTCTCCAGGTTGCGTCCATATCCTACACTCCTACACATACACGCATACACACACACGACTACACATACATACACACTCATGCCTGCGCACAGACACAAACACACACTCATCCCTGCACACACACATATACACACTCATGCCTGCGCACAGACACAAACACACACACACACACACACACACTCATGCCTGCGCACAGACACAAACACATATGCCTACATACACACACACACGAACGCCTACACACACACGCGTGCACACACAGCACTGCATACACAACAAGCACACACATGCCTGCGCACAGACACAAACACACACTCCTACACACACACGCGTGCACACACAGCACTGCATACACAACAAGCACACACATGCCTGCGCACAGACACAAACACACACTCCTACACACACACGCGTGCACACACAGCACTGCATACACAACAAGCACACACATGCTTGCGCACAGACACAAACACACACTCCTACACATACACACACATACACACACACTCCTACACACACACACACACATACACACACACTCCTACACACACACACACATACACACACTCATGCCTGCGCACAGACACAAACACACACTCCTACACACACACACACACACACACCACGCCTGCGCACAGACACAAACACATATGCCTACATACACACACACACGAACGCCTACACACACACGCGTGCACACACAGCACTGCATACACAACACGCACACACATGCATACATACACACACACACGCACCCACACACATGCACCTACAGAAACACACGCGCATTCATACACACACGCGCTCGTGATTGCAAAAAACATAATTTGAATTCAAGATGCCAAAAATTCAAATTAATGTTTTTTTTTTAGATTTTGTTTTTAATCAAAAGTGCTTTTAACTACCCTACGATATTTTTCACAATTCTCATTATATCTAGCCAATATCATCCCTTACTCTTTAAATCCTTTACCCTGTCTCCCTGCCTCTCTTCTACTCATTTTCTTTTGCTCGAAACTTATGATGAGTTTTCTTCGATTCGGCTATTCTTAAATTCGCAAAACACATGATGTTGCACTAAAAACCGCCACCCAACTCTACTCACGTCATTAACTAAAAAAAGGAATCCCCAAAACCTCCATAATCTGCATACCAACCCTTTTTTTTCAAGCTCGAAAACAAAACCACGACGAATTTAGTAGTATTCCTTCACATTATCAGTAATTATCACGCGCCCGTGAAAGTTTTCAGCGGGGTCGTGACGGGTGAGTATCGCAGTTAACATCTGGTTTTTATTTTACTGGGGGGATTAACTCCTTAAAAAGCATCCTCATAGCCCAACCGGCCGAGATCGGAGATCGATACGAGCGAAAATAACGCGAAAGAATCCGAATCAGAACCTTCGTTATTCGCGAGAATTAGCATTCAAGCTCGCTTGATTTGAACAAGGAAATAATTAAAGATACGGCGGCGCATCAATAATATTTGCATGCGAAGAGGATTTTGGGAAGCACTCGGGCATTAAAGTGATGATAATGTTGGATTTGCCTGGCCTCTTCAAACGGGAGTTTGTATAATTTGAAGGAAAATATTTAGAGCAACTTGTGTCCGTGAGAGAAAATGTTAATTAAGAATAATAACTGAGGATATTGGGTAAATATTCCTCTTTTACCGCTTTGGCATCGTAGGTTTGTTTTTAGGATTATTTTGTAATCCAATCAGTGGTGAGTATTGTTTTGTAAGGTATTTAACTAACCGTTGCAATAATTTATCAATTAATTTATTCCTACCATCACAAATAAACATTTAGTGAAACGTACGCGCAACAAAGTTGCACGATATCGGCACGAACTCGAAGCTGTCTTTAAATTTTTCTTTCTGTTTCAACTTGGTGTCAGATGCATTTTTGAAATTTATCACACAAGTCTGTTTGACAGACAATTCTGTCATTTAATGAGAAAAGAATTTTCAATTTGATCATTGCAAAAGTTAAAGTCAAAGCATAAATACTGGCCAAAGATTTTGAAAGCCTTTATTAGAATATGCAAGCAAAATAAACTAACTAGCCTTTTTTTGAGCAATCACGATTGCTTATTGTTCTCACTTGACCGTCCTTGGCGTTTGGTTCCTTTTTCAGCTGGGACCAGGGGCCTCTGCAGCTCCACCGCCCACCGGCCTCTGCAGGCACGACTGCCCCCCCCCCGGTAGCCGCTTCTCCTGGTCGGTGGCGTCCATGTCCTAGACACACGCACGCCCATACACACACACACACACACACACACATGCCTTTACACACATACACACACGCCTACGTGCAAACAGACAGGTCTACGCACACACACAAGTCTACACATGCACGGACGCACACCTACACACACACACACACACACACATAACCGCCCAGGAGGTGAAACAGGCTTGGGGGGACTGGAACCGTTTCTAGAAACAATAACTCCAATGAGTAGAGTCCTGTCGCAACTCGTGATTGCGAAACACATACTTTGAATTCAAAATTTCAAAATTCAAATTAATTTGTATTTTTTTTTTCAATTTTTTTTTTAGAAAATGCTGTAACGAATTCTCATATCCGCATCTATTTATTAGTATCAGCTTTCTTTTTAATCGACACTTCTGTTTTCGCTTTTGAGACAAGATTATATCCAAATTATAAGTGACATCTCCACTATACATAACCAGCAAAGTTTTTAGCAAATAAAATTTCAAGTTCAGTTTATTGTTCCAGATATTGTATATTGTACCAAAAGGGATGAAAGAATGAGAGCATAAGTTCATGTTTATGCAAGCGCTAGGAAATTTTTGTGAACCACTCATCCTCGGAGCTCAGAAAGAATGTCAATCTTGAAAAAAATTTGGAAATACTGGGGACGCAGCATGGACGGATACAAGGAAGGGCGATGAGGGCGATCGACCCTCCCTGGAGGGGCTCTACAGGCAATTTTTTGACATTAAAGTTCCAAAAGTATTGTTTTAGTCTATTTGCAAAAAATTAAGGGAACTGTCAAATGGAAAACTTTTGGAATATTTCAAACTTGAGATCTTAAAAACACGATTTAAAACCATCCTTGGTAACGTTAAAGGACGGAGAAGGTTCAAGCTCTTTCCTCTACTAATTTTTCAAAACTACAGTCCCAAAAATACAATTTTAAACGATATTGGATTATGTTAGGGGAGAGGGTTCAGAGACTTTGTAATTTTTCCAAAATTGTTCTAAAAACGCAATTTTGCCCCTCCCTTGAAGGATTCCTGGATCCGACCTTGGGACACAGCTGCAGGAGTTTGGGCTTTGATTCTCACCTCCAAAAATGTTGGTACAAGGTATCAAACCAACAGTGCCATAAATCCACATTGCCAATCTTATTATTTTAGCTCTTCAGTTTCTTATCAAATTGTGTAAGTGAAGATGACTGGGGGCCATCACTTGATAGTTTAACTGTCGTTAATCGATGTCAGAGGCAACATTGACCTATTTACTCCATTCGCAAATGACAACTGATTGCATGGTACTGAAAGGATCAATGCTCAACTGGCAACGTGCCTCTAAGTTTGAAAACAATATATGCATAAAAATAATCAACCAACATAAAAGTAACCAATCAATGAACCAACTGGTCTTCGCCAACTTAAAATTCTGGCTGCGGTGTGGACTGTCTATTTGTTATCAAAACGCCGATAAGCAAATAGGGAAGTTTTCGATTTTTCAATTTTATTTTTATATGATAGAGTAACATGTATGAACATCACAGGTGAAAAAAATTTTGCGATACGATAAGTAGTTTTTTAAATTAATTTTTAAAGTTCAAGCGCTTGTGACGTCAAATGGCACAGGAAGTGACGTCATGCGCTTTTCCGTCGCGGGAGAAGCCGAAGGACATGCAGTTGGCTTCGAAGACGAAACGTAAGGCTTACCTCCTCCCATTTAACTCCTCGCGTTTCTGGAACATTAAACCTCTCATCCTCTCGGAAATATACGAATATCATCATTGATGTTACTTGAGGAAGATTATTTAGATTGTGCTTTAACGAATCCGGCCTCCATAGTGTGTTCAAAAGGATTATTGAATTTCTAAAAAATAAAAATATCAGCACGCTCAAAATGTCCGTAGTGAAAACAAGGGATCTTCGGCGGAAGGCTGCCCATTAGTGCCCCGTGACGTAAGCTCGTGACGTCTCAGAAGAGCGCACTTTTGCGCGTGGATTTTTAAAAATTCATTAAAAATCAATCACGGTGTTTTAAAATTCGGCGATGGCGAATTTTTTAGTTTTGAGGGTCAATTAACAATATCCAATAGTCAAAATATGAACAGTTAATAGGTTGCAACTTCTCTATTGACTTCTAGCGCTCGAAAGGTTGTCCCAGCTATGACATCCCAGTCGCACCTGAATCCAAAAGAAAGTGTTATTCACCTTTAATACACAATCGAGACACATTGTTCCCTTTTGGATAAAAAGCATCGGGATGGGATTGAACCTGTTCTTTTCTGCTTGGCTGGAATTTGCGTCTTCGCTTTTAGGCAGAGAGGAAGTGAGGTCTTGGCAGCGTGAAGTTATGTTGTCACTCACGGTACTCGGAACGGCCTCCAAACAACGGGTTTAACGAAGCGCACTCAATGGAAATGGTAGCGTTTGCCCAGACTTTTGGTGGATGAGCCTTTTGAGAGTGGACCCGCGGGGCTCTTGTCCGTGACACGCTTGCGTGTCAGACACACTCTATAAAAGTGTTCTACTTTTTTTTTTTTTTGAGGGAATTTGAGCACTAGAAAGTGTGGATATGGATAGGGGGCAAGTATTTACGAATGGCTAATTAAATCCAGCTTGTTTAACGAAAGATATTAATGTATTGGAAAGGGTTCAAAGGTGGGCTACAAGGCTACTTCTAGACTTTCTCATTCAGACTATGATTCCAGGCTTAGGAGGCTAAAAATGTACAGTCTTGAGCAAAGAAGAGACCGAGGGGACATGATTCAGTTGTTTAAATTTATTAAAAGGAAAGATGTTACGGGGCTGAAGTTTAGCACTGAAAACAGGACGAGGGGTCATTGTTTTAAGCTATTTAAATCTCAGGCATCATGGGTATTAGGAAAAATTATTATTCTAGTAGGGTAGTGGAACCTAGGAACAGCTTACCGGAAAAGGTGGTAATGAGCAAGGGAGTAGATAGTTTTAACAGGGTCATTGATCTTCACTGGGGATTGTAAATTGACTAGGACCAGTCTAGCTGGGCCCAGAGCCTGTTGCTGGTCGTCACATTTGTATTTGTTAGAGCTCATAGTTTTATTGACACGTTGTACGTCTTTAAGAATTTTATATCTTGAAATAGTCATTCTGCTTAGAGATTTTCCCGTAAATTTCACAAACAATCAGGTATACCAATGCAGGGGAACCCCAAACTTAAATATTTGGGAGGGTGGAATTCGTAAATTTGCCGAATGGAACTCCAAATTTTGACGAATGATAAAAAATGGGTTTACAGACATAAGTACATCTAATGGAAAGGGACATTCGGGCATTGAAAAGTTGCAGTGTTGCAATAATGTCTAAAAAAGTTGCTGAATAGCAGAAAAAACTTGCCAGTTGAGAAATTGTTTTGGGAGGTCATAATGACTTCTTGGGACATCCCATCGGGTGGCCCCTGTACACATAACACAGTAAACCAAAACATGGACATGGACTGATTTTGGAGTAAAGGAGTCAGAGTGGGGAGTCGAAGGTTTCTGAGTTCTCAGAGTCGGAGAGCTGGTCGTTTTCTCTCCGAGTCCGCTGCTATGTCAGGGCTGTGGAGTTGGAGTAGGATTTGTGGAGTTGAAGTTAGTGGCGTATACAAGGGGAGGGTCGTGGAGGTCATGATCCTTCCTAAACCTTCGACAATATTATTCGTCCACATTGTGTCCAAACACTTAGGAATACAATGTGAACAATTTCAATAGTTTTTTCTATTCATTAATTATTTTTGAAAGTAAATAATTGAAATGCTACTTCTTTTCATTGCTTAGGAAATCAATTTGTAACGTTTACGCCCAAAAAGGAGCTTTATCCCTGGGCTATCTGGTACTTTTTACTTACACGGATGCAGTTTCAGAAATTTTTCATACCCATAACTTTAGGTTTGTACAGTACATGGGAGAGGGGAATCAATTGCAAGCATGACCCCCTCCCCCCAAAAAGTAGTCTGTATCCGCCGCTGGTTTGAGCCGGACTAATTTTGAGGTAAATGAGCCGGAGTCGGTCATTTTCCCATGACTCCACCGGCCCGTTTATAACTATACTCGTTTTATAAAAGACTTCTCCAAAAGCTCAAAGTATACTGAGGCGGTACGATAACTCACCCCATATATATATATATATATATATATATATATTGAGCACTTCTGGCGTGACGCAATAGGAGGTCATTGCTGAAGAACAAAGTCTATGGTACTCAATGACCAACCCTCTGGTGCAGCAATCTGTCATTTAAAAACTTACAAAGAAACAAAAAATGCTATGGGCGCGTGTTCTATTCCGCTGTTAACTGAAATTGCCAAAGATTTCTGTGGAACTGTGGTAGAAACCATATCCAAACAAATAATATCACTAATAATCTTCCCATAGGAGAGGAGTGATCCGAAAATTTTCAAACGTTATTTTTGATTTGTGACGAAGAACAAAGTTGCGCTTTTTTCCCCTTATAAGCCTTTCAAAGTTTTTTACACCTCGGACATATTCTTCGTGTGAATTATATTGCAATTTTCATCAGGTATAAACTACATGAAACGCTCATGATAATGACGCTTCATGTAGTTTATACCTGATGAAAATTGCAATATATGATGAATGCTTTTCCTGTAAACCCACATCCACAAGCTAACACAAAGTCAGGTCAATATGACTTAGTAACTGGGACTGCTCATCATTCCTTTCATGGGAACAAGAAATTCCGTTTCCAAAACGCTGAAACAACCACAAAACATCTTTTTGGGTGGATACTAGTGTCCTTGATTGATGTGGTGCTGATTGAGAGGTTCTCCTTTGCTCCTTCCCACGAACTGAGCCCAGAACAGGGTTCGTGAACTTGCAGGGGTTCACGAACATCCTGAAGCTCCAAATGTGGTTTAAGGACTTAAACCCAACAGTTTTGAATTTAAATTGAACTTGTTGGATCTAAATCCCTGAACTACGAAATCTGTTTTGTCAGAAAAGAGAACCTTCTCAGTCCGATTTCAATAAAATTTCGCATAAGGGACACATACTACAAGATAAGTAAAACGTCCAATTTTTAGATCTCAATTTTCAAAATTGTTTGAGATAGAGGCCGATGAAAAACTCAAAATGTGCGAAGAAAATGAAAAGTGCGTAACTCCTCTCTTAATTAGAGTAGAATAAAAAATCAATAAATATGGTAAAGTTGCAAAAAAAAGAGCTTTTTTTTTATATATGTAACAAGACTTTCTTGCGATAAATTTAAGGTTCAGCCTGGCTCACCGTGACGTGGTAAATGCGAAGGATGGTTTATCCTTGTAAATAGTATTTGCAGAAAAATCCTGAAACATATCAATTTTATTTTTTTTTAGTTTTTTCAAATTTTCAATAATTGTAATTAACATTTAAAATAAAAGAATAAATTGAATCCTCGATATCCCAACTATCCAATATTTAGGGGGAAAATTCACACCGTCAAATGTGTCTGTTGCCGATAATAATAAAAATAAAAAAAAAAAAAAAAATTTGAATTTTGACATCTTGAATTCGGTTATATTTTTCGCAATCACGAGTGTTTGTATGTAGGCGTGTGTGTTTGTGTGGGGGAGTATGTGTGTTTGTGTGTGGGGGTATGTGTGTTTGTGTGTAGGGTGTATGTGTGTGTAGGCATGTGTGTTTGTGTCTGTGTGCTGGCATAAGTGTGTGGGTAGTTGTGTGTATGAATGTGTGTGTGAGGGGGGGGGGGTATGTGTATGTGTGTAGCCATATGTGTTTGTGTCTGTGTGCAGGAATGAATGTGTGGGTAGTTGTGTGTATGTGGGTGTGTATGTTTTTGTGTATGTGTAGGTGTCTGTATGTATGCGTGTGTATGTGTTTGTGTGTGTGTGTAGGTGTATATGTGTGTGTGTGTGTGTGTGTGTGTGTAGTTGTGTATGTATGCGCGTGTGTGTAGGACTTGGATGCAGCATGGAGACGGCTTTCGCTATAGGAGCAGCATCGTGAGGAGCCGGTCGACGGTGATGGTGCAGAGGGTGGCGGTGGGAAAATAAAATGATAGGACGCCAAAAACAGTCAAATGAAAGCAATAAGCAATCGTGATTTCTCAAAAAAAGAAAAGAATAATAAAACACGGGTTCAATATTTTTAAGCGCTTTATCGATGTGCAAAACTTTGTTCCAATCGGTGATTCACACTTGGGTTGGGTTACCTGTTAGTTAGGCTTGCCAGACGTCCCGGTCTTCCGAAAAAATCCCGGTGTCCCGGGCGGTTCACTTCATGTCCCGGAAAAAGATAAATTTGCTTACAGATGACCAAATGTTCGAAAAATAACTAACTGGGAAGGATTATCTGGAATAATTACTTCGTCATGAAACGTTGTCTTGAAAAATCAATATTTGATTAGCTGGTGAGAATTTTAGAACAAGATTAATAATAGAAAAGACTTTTTTAAAAAGTCCTTGGCAATGGAGCATATATAAATATTGTTCAATTTTTTTTTATTCCTCATTCAAAGTGTTTCTTCTCACTAAAATAACTTGTAAATATTAACATGCGAGAAGTGAAATTTTTAAATTTATCTGCTTCTGTCATTTCTTATTAACTTTGTTTTAAGTTTATAATTCGTAACCATATTTACTCATAGCATTGAGAATGAACTGCCCTGTAAAATACTTTAAGAGAGCCAGGGGCGTGAACCATTTTAAATAACGGCGACATGGGGGGGGGGGGGAAAGGACATTCCAGTGTCTTAGTTGAACATTTAAGAATTCTGGCATGCCTACTGTTAGTGTAACGTTCTTCAGTTCTTTGATTTCTGATTCTAACTGTATGAACATTAGCTTTTACTACTTTTTTAACTTTCTAAGCCCGCGTCTGAACAATCACCATAAAAAAAAAATCGTAACTCGTAACAAGATAACTTGATCACTACAATAAACTTACCTGAACTTAAAGTACAAGAATAAAACCATTCTTCATGCGACAAATATTTATTAATTTTTTTAAAAATATTATTTATTTGAAAAATCCCTTAGGGAGTACTTGCAGACCTTTACAGATATGCACCACCACCTGTTAAGAGTTACACTGTAGTGGGCAGGTAAAGGGAGGTAGCTGCAAATTATTCATGTTTCATTTATTTGTGCATTTTTGTCATCTGTTGTACGTTAGCTTTATTGTGCACTAGTGGTACCCGCACGGCTTTGCCCGTAGTAGAAAATTAAAAGGTCATTTGGTTCGCCTGTATATTTACAAATAATGGATGATGAATTTCTCGCCAATTGGCTATGTTCATTCGCTCTCCCATTCCACGTCATGATAATTTCGTAATTTACTCGTCCATCTTATGATAAATTTGCTCCGGAAAACGTTCTTAAAATTGAAATAGAAAAAGATTAAAATCGAATTTTCGAAACATCGCTTCGAGGTGCACACCCCCATGCTACAAACTAACTTTGTGCCAAATTTCATGAAAATCAGCCGAACGGTCTAGACGCTGCGCGGTCACAGAGATCCAGACATTCAAACATCTAGACACCCAGACATCCTGACAGAGAGACTTTGAGTTTTATTATTAGTAATTAGTGGTACCCGCACGGCTTTGCCCGTAATAGAAAATTAAAAGGTCTTTTGGTTCGCCGGTATGTTTACAAACAATGTATGGTGAATTTTCTCGCCAATTTGCTTGCACCCATGTTACGATTAAACGTTATGATGATTTCGTATCTCGCCAATTGGCTTGTGCCCATGTTGCGGTTCCCCGTTATGATAATTTCGTAATTTACTCGTCCATCTTATGATATTTTTTTTCTTAAAATTGGAATAGAAAAAGAACCACACTGAATTTTCGAAAAATCACTTCGAGGTGCACACCCCATGCTACAAACTAACGTTGTGCCAAATTTCATGAAAATCGGCCGAACGGTCTAGGCGCTATGCGCGTCACAGACATCCTCCGGACAGACTTTCAGCTTTATTATTAGTAATAAAGAAGATAAAGAAGATAAAGAAGCTTGCTCATTTGGTTTCGTTTCCGCTGAAAAAAAAAAAAAAAAGCGCGGAAAAAAACCATCTAATTCCAACATTTCCCTACGTTAATATTAAATCCAACTCACATTTCTTTAACAATCCCGAAAACTAATTTCTGCAGATACTGCTGTTTAATCTGTCCCCGCCAATACAGTTCTAGGGAATTACGTGCTATTTAATAGAAGTTATGTGAATTCCCATCTTTATTTACGTATAAGATAAGAGAAAGATTTGCTTTCGGTTTTGTTTTACTTAACCAGAGAAATTACGCTTCAAAGTAATACTAGCGCCATCTATGTTTCATTCTAAGAACAAATAGCCCTTGCTTACGGGTGGTAATTTACTGCTCGAACTCACGATGCCTGGTTAACAGATTAAAACCCGTAACCATATGCACTGAACTTTTAATTTCTGGTGGATCTCGGAGGAGACATTACTCCCTTCACCAAACTTCAAAATGCTACTTTAAAATAAATATTTTCTTTGTATCTGTCAGAAAGTAAATACAGTTGGCTCTCTGTTTAACGACGCTCTATTTGACGACTTTATTTAAAGACGGCTTTTCACGGTCCCAATGATCCACTATAGTGTTAAAAGCATTCTATTGGGAGGGAGGGTATGTGTGTTTGTGTGTAGGGGTGTGTAGGCATGTGTGTTTTTGTCTGTGTGCAGGCATAAGTGTGTGGGTAGTTGTGTGTATGAATGTGTGTGTGGGGGGGGGGGTATGTGTGTGTAGGCATATGTGTTTGTGTGCAGGCATGAATGTGTGGGTAGTTGTGTGTATGTGTTTGTGTGTGTGTGTGTGTTTGTGTATGTGTGTGTGTGCGTGTGTGAGTGTGTGTGTGTATGTGTGCGTGTGTGTGTAGGACATGGATGCAGCAACCTGGAGGCGGCTTTCGCTATAGGAGCAGCATCGTGAGGAGCCGGTCGACGGCGATGGTGCGGAGGGTGGCGGTGGTAAAATAAAATCATAGGACATCAAAACAGTCAAATAAAAGCAATAAGCGATCGTGATTGCTCAAAAAAAGATTTTCTGAAAAAAAAAGTCAAATGAGTCGAGACGTTTCGCAACATTTTTAGAAGATATGCCAAATTGAACAAACAGTACAACAAATTTTCAAAAATTTCGAGTTCGATAAAACTTTGTAAAAAAGAATATTTAGCGGCAATGTTTGGCAAAAAGAAAAAAATCACAAATTAAAACAAAAACAAACATACACAACGGTTCATTAAATCAAAGACAAAAAAAAAAAAAAAAAAAAAAAAAGAAGAAGAATCATCGTAAAGACAAAGAACAATTTAGGAGGAAGTTAATTTTCTTTTCTTGTTTTCCTTTTCCTGACTTAAAAAAAAGAAAAAAGAAAACGAATTAAGGCAGGATCATTGTTTTGTCGAAAGTATTGAACACGAACGAATGTTGGCATCGAATCTTATTTGACTCATTTTTGCGATTCATTTTGTTTTTTGTTTGATCTTCATTCACAGGTGACATGATATCTTTTTGCCTTCTCATGTTATTTTCCTTACAAATTACGTGAATGAAAGTAAAAATCCATGTTTTTACTTTCTTCTATATCTAATACGTATATAGGAGAAAGTATTGGATTCGTGCAAATTTTCGAATTTTGACGGATTTGAATGTTTCGAGGTCTGCTGAGGCCATTTCGACCATTTTTGGAAAATGTCCGTCTGTGTGTGTGTTCGCATGTGTGTGACCGTTTCTTGTGGCCGCTCTGCAGCAAAATCTACCGCATGAAATCAAATGAAATTTGGTACACATAGGTGCCTCTATGTGAACTTTTGCCCATTGGTTTTTGGCGTGAATTCTTCCAAGGGGGGTGGGGCAATGGGAAGTTTCTTGAGTTATGCGTGCTTGCAAGTACCCAAGAAGTAACTGGCGGAATCAAACAAAATTTGGTCCATATGTTACCCCTAACAGGAACAGGCGCTGATTCAATTTTGGTGTCAATAGCTCAAATGGGGTTGAGTTGTAGACCATTTTTTGTCGTCGATTGTGACTGCTGTATCTCAAGAAAAAACGAACGGAATCAAACAAAAAATTATCGACAAGTAGCCCTTAGTGGGTATAAGAGCTGATTTTATTTTGGTTTTAACAGCTGAAAAGGTTGTTGCGCAATCGAACGTTCTTTTTTGCTATTGTGAATGCCATATCTCAAGAAGTAATGCTACGTTCTGGATGAAATTTGGAATAAATGTGAATCCATATGTAAACAGGCGTTGGTTCAATTTTGGCGCCAATCGCTCCAACAGGTGCTGATTATTATTTTTTTTTTCTGCGAATAAAAATAGCTTCATTAATTCAACAATAAGAAATATCAATCGTAATAAACTGTAGTCTGCGTGTTTTTCGTGATTTTAATTGCATGGAAATGATCGGAAATATTATCTCAAAATGATTTAAAATTTTTAACTGTTGCCATCTTATGTTTGTTAACAAATAAAATATTTGTACAAATTCAAGCAGGTCTTTTAAAATAACTTTCAATTTTCGCTCTTTGCTTTGATTTTGCGATAATTCAGACATTGGGATGGTCGATTTGTTTTTGTTGGGAATATTGTTTCCTCGCCAAGCATGGGGAGGGATCAGAATTAAAAGAAAGATATAGAAGAAAGTTTCGTGATGGCCACAACATACTAGTTTAATAATCATTCTTACATTATGTTACCGAAAATCTAAATCAAATTGCTTAAAAACTTGTAAGGGATAAACATTTTTGCCTCGATTTTAATTTTTTTAAGACTCACATCTCGAAATGCTTGATTGATTCTGTAAATATTGTATTTTTTATGTGAGGAAAAAACCCAAATTACATTTAAGATCAGGTTCAAATTTAGTTTTTACTACCTTTCGCGGAGTAAAGGAAGTATTGTAATCATGAAAAAACGTTTCTCACCAGTTTCAGCACAAATTTCCATTTCACTCCCCCTCATCATCTAATCATTGCGAAGAGATAAAAAGGAGGGAGTGATGACTTTCTTTCGTGAAGCAAAGATCCCAAGTCACGTGATACATTTCAAAGCAAAGTTTTGGAAGAAATCAGATTTCCTTCGCTAATTTCACGCAAAACGGGTCAATCATTCATCATTGTTGAGCCACGTGACTTGGGGTCTTTGCCTCAGCTTTTTCTAAGTCAATCATTGGACTTGGCTCCCTTTATTTACTAATTCCTGCTCTAAGCAATTAATGAACTTAAACTAGTTTTTTTCGGCATATCTGTGCGTGTGAGTGTTTGAGCAACCGAAATATTCATTTTTATCATCCCCGACTTAATTATCGCAACCTTTTTTTGTGAAGTTTGCATGTGCGTACGTGTCTCACGTAACTCAAAGACACCAAGCCATAGAAGACTGAAGTTTCTCACGTAGGGTCTGTATAGGGTTCAGTTTTGTTTCTTTTTTCGTTAAAATCAAATGTTCTAAAAAACCTTTATTTATGTATTCATTTGGAAGCTAAACAGCTTCACACAGCACAGGACTGCGTGCCAAGTGCCTTGCCTTCGGACACGCATAGGAAAGATTTATAACACCAGAGAAGAGAATAGTACCCAGGGCACCGGCGGGAATAGAACCCATGACCTCCGGCTTAGAAGACAAAGCTTCTACCACAGAGCCGCGGAGGCCCCCAAAAAGCTTTTTATTCGTTTTTTTGAGCAATCACGATTGCTTATTGTTCTCACTTGACTGTTTTTGGCGTTCTATCATTTTATTTTCCCGCCAGCACCCTCTGCAGCATCACCGCCGCGTCGACCGGCCTCACGATGCTGCTCCTCTTGCGAAAACCGTCTCCAGGTTGCGTCCATATCCTACACACACACGCATACACACACATACACACACTCATGCCTGCACACAGACACAAACATATATGCCTACATACATACACACACGAACACCTACACACACACGCGCGTACACACACAGCACTGCGTACACAACACGCACACACATGCATACATACACACACACACACGCACCCACACACATGCGCCTACACAAACACACACGCGCGTTCATACACACACACGCTCGTGATTGCGAAAAACGTAACTTGAATTCAAGATGCCAAAAATTCAAATTAATATAATTTTTTTTTCTCGCGGAAAATCAAAGTTCATTTTAATGCAAACGAAAATGTTGGCAATTAGTTGGCGATATATCTCCAAACTTTTCGTTGCCAACTTATCATGTTGATGACAAATTTGGCAACGAAAATAATATTTAAACCCTGGTGTCAGTTTGGCGAAGTTACCGAGCTTCCCGTAGAACCAACGATAAAATTGTAGATATTTGCCTGTAATATGAATTCTGTAAACAATCTTTTCTGCATCTGATCGCAGAAGAATTAAAAGTGTAAATAGAGTCAAACCTCATTAATTCGAACACGCTTAAAGCGAATTAATGCTAAGGAGCACTACATTTGCGAATCCCGTCTTATTGTATTTACAAATAACGAATTTCGGATAAGACGAACTACGGTTAAGATGAATTAATTTGAAAGGCCCCTTTGAGTTCGTTTAACGTGATTCGACTGTATTTAAAATGTTTTTCTGTTTATTCAAAGACACTTTATGTTTTTTTGTTCCCTCGACACGTTTTTTTTAGTTCTGTTTTTGCAATTTCAGATTTCAGACGCCAAAAAAAAAGAAAAAAAAAAAATCCTGAACTTTGTAATTAGCTGTAGGGAAACACCTAAATTATTGCAATTTTGTTCTATCGACACGTTTCTTTTAGTTTTGTTGTTTGCAGTTTCAGCTTTCAGTTGCCAACAAGAGCGTCCAATTTCCTAAACATCGTATAGAAAAATGTCTAAGGTTTTGCATTTTTGTTAATTCAACGCGTTTCTTTTTATGATTTGCTAGTGGTACCTGCACGGCTTTGCCCGTAGTTGAAAAATAAAAGGTCATTCGATTCGCCTGTATATTTACAAATAATGGATGACAAATTTCTCGCCAATTGGCTATGTTCATTCGCTCTCCCATTCCACGTCATGATAACTTCGTAATTTACTCGTCCATCTTATGATAATTTTGCTCCGGAAAATGTTCTTAAAATTAAAATAGAAAAAGAACAAAGTCGAATTTTCGAAAAATCGCTTCAAGATGCACACCCCCATGCTGCAATCTAACTTTGTGCCAAATTTCATGAAAATCGGCCGAACGGTCTAGACTCTATGCGCGTCACAGAGATCCGGACATCCAAACATCCTACAGACATTCTCCAGACAGAGAGACTTAGAGCTTTATAATTAGTAAAGAAGATAAAGATAAAGAAGAGGAAAACCAAGGTAAATAAAATACTAACTTTTAGGAAAATACTATAGCTAATTCTAAGCTACAATGGAGCCTCTTCATCAGCGCAAAAAACTCAACCACACACAGACGTGGCTCCAAGGGAGGGGCAGGGGGGGCAATTGCCCCCCTGTCGGAAACGTCTTGCCCCCCCGTCGGGGAGAATTTAGTATTTCGTCGGGGAATCTGTTTGCTTTGGCAAAAAGTAGAAGTATCTTATATATGAATATATATATATATAAAGGAAACAAAAAACCAATCCCCTTTGAGGCAAGGTTAGCCCGAGTCCGTATAACGTCGTCCAGATGGTGACAAAATATAGCTATTGCTTCGGGGGAAATGGTGTGTTTTGATCCTTGAAATTTCTGTTTGTCGATGCAGGGTGTCGATGAGCTGGTTTTGACCTCAGGGTGTCCACTTACACTAAAAGAGTACCATCCCCTCCCCGTCCTTGCTTGCAGAATGCAGTGGTGATTACCGGTCAGACCTAAGGCGTCGTCATCGGGTTACGAGACAAATACGTACCGAATGACAATAGCCAGGACGAGAGGGGAGGGGAGGGGGTTGTCATCGGAGAAAAAACATGCTTCGGAGATTTTTGCTTTTCTATTACATTCGCTAAACAGCTCTTCTTCAGCATGTCAAGTGTGCAGACGCAGACGCACTCATTTTGATTTGTTTTAAAGTACTTTATTTTCACTCAGAAGTTACAAGTAAGTTATTACTATAGTTATTTACAACTTTTCTGATTATTGTTGGATTATTCTGCATCAAAACATATCGATGAGTAAACTATCCTTTTACCTCATACAAGGAAGTGTACTAAAGTAGATTTAATTTTTTAGTGTAATGATGTCTTGTCGGCAAATGCTAAATGCAGGAAAAAAATTCTTTAGACTAATATAATAAAAGCAAATAGATGTTTAACATTTTAAATACATTTTTCTCAAAAACTTATATTGATCTTGTTTGTAGGCTACATAATAGTTTTGTGTCTGGGGGAAGGGCGAACCTTTTGGAAAAGGCAAAATTGAATAAATAAATAAATCATGTGTTAAAAGCAATTGAAAACATACATTTTGCTTCCAAATTTATTTTTTTCAGATATTATCATGTAGTCGAAACTCATGTTTCTAACTTAAAGTAAAAGCTGCGCTTAGCCCAGACCGCTGTAATCATTTGATCGGACCAAGTCCAATTCAAAAGTCAACATTGCTCCTTCGAGATCGATCAAACCAACTTACAGACTGATACCAGACTCAATCTTGCTTAATTTTTTTTTTTTTTGCGAGCTATATTCTATTTTTTTTTAATACGCTTTTTTTCAAGTACTAAAATAGTGTAAAAAAGCAGTGCTGCGCAGTCAGAGTCGGACAGATTTTGGAGACAGAGAGTCTGAGTCGGTATTTGTAGGTTAAAAATTCCAAGAGTCGGAGTCATTTTTTCTCAATGCCTGTAACACTGCCAGTGATTGCGGGGTCGGAGTGAGAGTTGGAGTCGAACTGATTTTAAGGTAAAGGAGTCGGAGTTGAATTGTTTGTCGGTGAGTTGGAGGGGTGATTAAAAACTAATTGTATCGAAAGCCAATGTGAGCAAGAAGCAATGAGTTGTCTTTTCGTTTCCCGCGCTGTTTCTCTCTGTCGACTGCTGTCATTAGTTTTTCGAATCAAAAACAATTTTTACTGTGTATTACCTTAATTTTTGATATAATTTATAACTTAAAAAAAGTTTTGTTTGCCTATTTCTGTCCTGATATTTTTGTAGTTCCAACTACATCTTATTAGGCTTCAAAATGCAGAATTTTATAGCTATTTTTCAAAATTTCCTCCGGGGAAGAAATCCCCGGACTCCCTACAATTGGGAACATTTTGTACTCCACTTAAAAGGGAGTCATGTGTCACTTTCTTGATAACATTTCCCCTCTTAAGGTCAATCCAACACAGGACATCAAGAAAAACACATTAAAACACGATCAACAAAAATTAAAGTATTGCTGTATGTATCAGATGAAAGAGACAGACATAGTAAAGGAGAAAAAAAATTTAAAAAATGCCTCTCTCTCTCTCTTACACCACCGAGAGAAACATTGTTAAAACTACAAAAGGGGCCCCATACCTAAAATAGCTTAGGGCCCCGTTAAGTCTAAATCCGGCCCTGAGCTGGAGTCGGCCATTTTCCCTCCGACTCCGCAGATCTGCAAAAATGGTCCATGTAGATAAATTTTGAGGTAAGACTTTGAATTGACTTTTTCCTCCCTTAGTCTGGAAAGTGAATTAAAACTTAAAATTAGAAAGTATGACAGATATCAACTGGCATGTTCAATAAAAAGTTTGAAACTAATGGTTATGCATTTTCGAATTATGAATGCTTCAAAAAATTTGAAAAATAAAAAAGTTAGGTATATAGTTAATTTAAAAAAAAAGAAAAACCTTACACAAGAGAAACTTGTGCAATTAATGTTAATTACTTTGATACTTAATAGGTTTGTTTACGGCGTAATATCGTCGGCATTATGCTGAACTACCGAATGTGAAAATTGGCTCTTTTCAGGAGAGCCGAAACAATATTTTTGTCCACCAGACGCTTTAGTTATTTTCAATGTTTTGATTTTTATAAATAACATTAAGTGTAAATCTTATTGTTTGAAGTACAGAAAACTCTCGATTATCCACGAGCGGATTATCCGCGAAAGTCTCGGAAAAAGAAAAAAAAATAGTTAACTCAATCCTTGTGGTGAAAAAATTTTTCTTCAAAAACACGGATCTGAAATCAATTCGTCCCAGATTTTTTTTTTCCCCCTTTTCCCACGACAAGTGCTCCTTCTCAAAAAACGTGAAAGTCGAAGCATTGTCATCGACTTCTCTTTGACACGTGCCTCAAGGGAAAGCGTTCAGCTGATTTCGGTAAAACACATGTGTTTACTGAAGATCCCTTTCTGGGCTGTTGAATGTTTTAGGTTGACGGAAAGTCAACCTCATGATTTAAATTTTAGTTTATTCTAGTTCTGTAGAGCTTGAAATACAAATATATTTTAATGCCTCATCTCTTTTAAACGTTTCCACGTTTTATTTACAATACAATCATTCTCAAGCATAAGATAATTTCTGTCTGCTTTACCTCTGGTTTTAAACCTTCTTCGCATTATCCGCGGTACCTGAGCCACTCAAGTCCGCGGATAATCGGGAGTGTACTGTAGTAATAGTCCTTTTTGAGTACTATGGCAAACCATTGAATTTGAAAAACGAGATTCGCGATTTTTCACCTTCGTTTGTTACCGAGTTTAGCATGGTGCTTACCATATTATCAAGTTTCGTTTTTTGTTTTTCTTTTGGATTACACAAAACACACACACACATTACTTTCGTTTTGTACATTCAAAAACGTAGAACCAACGGTGAGGAGTTGAAGTCGGACTGATTTTGAGGTAACGAAGTCGGAGTCAGGAGTCGAAGGTTTTAAAATTCAACAATCGAAGTCGATCTTTTTCCCTTTTTTTGCAACTCTGCCAGTTCTTGTGGAATCAGAGTCGAAGGCTCTAATTTTCCCCCAAGTCGGAGTCGGTCATTTTTCTTCCGACTCCGCAGTCCTGCTTAGAACTACTGGTGTGACTATTCACTTCAATAATTTAAATCTCGCTCACTACATTTTAACTTTTATTTTCTGTTTTAAACATGCTTCGGCGGCCCACACATTTTCCTCCAAATAGCTGTGATTTCTACGATGATATTTTTAAAAAATCTAGGAATGAAATATGTTCGCGGCCCCTATGAAACATGATCATGATTATTTATTTGATTAGCCCGGCTGCCCGCCGGCTCCATCCACCACCAGCTAGGCCTAATCGATGTAGACCTTTTATTCCCATAGAAATTAATTAAAAACCGTAAAAATTCGCACCTTTTCTAAATTTTTTAGCGAGGAGCCCTCAGTATCTTAATCGGTCACTAACCCCGTTACCAAACATGACCTACAATTGCGTTTTCGATACTTTAATTTTGAAACTTTTTCGGGGATGCACCTTGGCTCTCACTCCCTATAAAATACCATTACAGATCGAGTAAAATTTCGTTTATTGGACTTCAATTTCTTAAAGTTCTTTGGGGGTGAGCACCCAAACCCTTCTCTCCTTGACATTACCGAAGATCATCTAAAATGCGTTTTCAGAGCTACAATTTCGAAAATTTTCCGGGGGAGAACCCCCGAACCCCCCTAATTTCTACACCCACAATTAAATTCCTGTTAAGTTTCTTTCTCTGCAAAAAACTCTGAGCACACATTTATAATGATTTTACATCATATTCAAATTTTTCGTCAAATTTTGATTTTCAGACAGTTCTAGTTTATTTATCTCGTGATGACCCTGTTCACAAAAACCTAGTTTCATGTTTTTCATTTTAAATTAGATTTTTTCCCCTACATATTTCATTTTATCTATTTTAAAATTTTTATTTTTTGCTTTTGATTTTTATGGGGAATTCGTGTTCTTAGACGCAAAGAATGATTAGCTTCTTTATCACCTGAATTGGGGGGGGGGGGGGTGTAATCTTGCAAACTAAAATTTGGCTATGCCCCCCTGTCGGGCAAGCTTGCCACCCTGTCGGAGATTTCCTAGCGCCACCACTGACCACACAACACCAGTGTCCACGTGGTCAGCTCTCTCACAATTATCTTGTTGCATGGTGTTTTGATCTGAAGAGACTTCATTGTATCCTTGAAATAGCTATACTGTGTATTTTCCTGAGAATTTCTTCTTTATTTACGCTGGTCCCTCGCTTTAATCATACTGTAGCAAACAGCTTAATTGATCATTTTTCATTTAAAGTTTTTTGAGTTTTGTTGTTGCAGTGCCAGAGTTCATGCGACAACAAAAACACAAAATTGTCATTGGTAATTTTAACGTGATTCAATAGTTTACTCTCTAAATATCACCAACAGCGGCCAAATTGAAACCAGAATTTAAAAATTAAAAAAAAATCTCCAAATTTGTCGCTAAGTGGGCGACAAAACTTGGCGACAAAAAGATTGGCGATATATCGCCAAGTGTTCACCAAATTGTAACACCACTTGAAATTACATGGAAATTGACAATGATTTCCCCCCAAAAAGGGACAAAAGACCCCTTTAGAAACACCCGAATGCAACCAAAAGGGGAAGTACACAACTAGATCCCACTAGGAGTCTACGTACCAAATTTCAACTTTCTAGGACATACCGTTCTTGAGTTATGTGACATGCATACGCACAAACGCACGTACGCACATACGTACATGCTGACGTCACGAGAAAGTTCGTTGTAATTAACTCGGGAATCGTCATTATGGATATTTCGCGTGTCTGTACGTTCTTAGGCACTTATCCAATTGTGGTCGAGTTGAAAAAAAAAACTCAATACTCATTGAGTAAAATGGAAATTAAGGTCGATTTTTGAGTGAAAATTTTTTTGCGAATACAATACTTCCTTTTTTGTAAAAGGAAGTAAAAATATATACAGTCGAACTTGCTTATAACGAACGCCAAGGGACCGCGATATTTGCTCGCTATAACTGAGTGCTCGTAAAAACCGAGCTCATGGGAAAAAAGATCATAAAAATTCTTCACAGTTACTTTTACTCTTCTTTTTTACTTCCTTTTACAAAAAAGGAAGTATTGTCTTCGCGAAAAAATTTTCACTCAAAAATCGGCCTTAATTTCCATTTTTCTCACCCCCGAATGAATGTTGAGTTTATTTTTCAACCCGACCACACGTGGATATGCGCCTAGGAACGTACAGACACCAAAAAATATCCATTTTGACGACCCCCGAGTTAATTACAACGCATTTTCTCGTGACGTCCGTATGTACGTATGTATGTGTGTATGTGCGTATGTGTGTATGTGTGTATGTGTGTATGTATCTCGCATAACTCAAAAACGGGATGTCCTGGAAAGTAGCAATTTGGGACGTGGACTCCTAGTGGGGTCTAGTTGTGCCCCTTCAATTTTGGTTATATTCGGATGTTCCTAAGGGGGTCTTTTGCCCCTTTTTGGGGGGAAATCATTGTTAATTTCGATGTAAACTCAAGTTGTGTTATAATTTGTTGGACACTTGGCGATATATCGGGAGTCTTTTGGTCGCCAAGTTTTGTCGCCAACTTGGCGACAAATTGACATTTTTCTTAAATTTTTTTTTTTTAATTTGGATTCAGTTTGGCTACTGTTGGTGATATTTAGAGAGTAAACAATTGAATCACATTGAAATTACCAATAATGGGGAAATGACATTAAATTGGAGTAAAAGGAAGTCATGTGATGCACACATCAGCTCGTTTAAACCTCTGTTCAGCACCAAAGAAGTTGTTTAATTTGCTTTGAACTGTCTGAATGTGTTTTTTGTGTCATTGTTTTTGAGGAATATACATATATATCATATTTAAATACTTCGTTTCTCCACTAATTAAAAAAAGTGCTGCCACCACTTGTTTTTAGTATTTATGACTTATCACTAACTTTCAGTTGACTTTGGAATGTTGAAGAAAATTTACCAAAAAAAAATACAAGCTGAGCTGGAAGTCTATGGAAATTAGTGATGTGCCGGATTGTTAAAAAAAGTAGATCCGTGGATACGGATACGGATCGTTTGTGTCAAGATGCGAGGATACGGATACGGATCGTTTGTGTCAAGATCCAAGGATACGGATCTCAAAATGTTTTTGCCCAATTCAACTATCCAAGTGTAAAATTTATTACGGAAGGTATTCCCGTCATAATAATAGCAGTTTCTTCAAAAAATGTCATCGACGGCGAAAATATAATAAAGACTATGATTTACTCTTTAAAGAAACTTCCGTTACAATTGAGGGAGAGTTGATAGGAATGGGTCAGCGCTGCATTAATGCTTGGATAGAATGTGGAAAATTATTTCTAGCTTGCTCGGTAGATGTAGAACACAGGAGCAAGAGTGTAAAGCTGCTACTGGATAGGCTAGAAATAATTTTTCGCATTTTATTTCAACATAAATGCAGCGCTGACCCATTCCACCCAGATTACTCCGACCGACGGAATAACAGAGCCGGGAACATCTTTACAAACAGTAAATAGAGAATTTTGTCTCACTTTTTTTTGAAAGATGTCGAGAAAAACCAAAATGAAGAATAACAGAAACCCCAAATCAATATCAGAAACTAATATTAAACTAAAAATTAAACTAGTATGTTGTGGAGATCACGAAACTTTCTTCTATATTTTTCTTTTTTTTTCTGATCCCTCCCCATGCTTGACGAGGAAGCAATATTACCAATGAAAACAAAATTACAGATGCAAAAACTTGACGACCATCCCAATGTCTGAATTATTGCAAAAGCAAAGCAAAGAGCGAAAATTGAAAGTTATTTTAAAAGCCTTGCTTGAATTAATTACAAATATTTTATTTGTTAACAAACATAAGATGGCAACAGTTAAAAATTTTAAATCATTGAGATAATATTTCCGATCATTTCCATACAATTAAAATCACGAGAAATACGCAGACGACAATCTATTACGATTTATCTTTCTTATTGTTGCATTAATAAAACTTTTTTTATTCAAAAAAAAAAAAAAAAAAAAATCAACACCTCTTGGAGCGATTGGCGTCAAAATTGAACCAAAGCTTGTTTACATATGGATTCACATATATTCCAAATTTCAACCAGAACGTAGCATTACTTCTTGAGATAGGGCACCCACAATGGAAAAAAAGAACGGGCGATTGCGCTACCCCCTTTTTAGCTGTTGACACCAAAATAAAATCAGCTCTTATACCCACTAAGGACTACTTGCCAATAAATTTTTCTTTCATTCCGTTCATTATTTCTTGAGATACAGCAGTCACAATTGACGACGAAAAACGTTCCATAGCTCAACCCCCGTTTGAGTTATTGACACCAAAACTGAATCAGCACCTGTTCCTGTTACTGGCAACATATGGACCAAATTTTGTTTGATTCCGCCAATTACTTCCTGAGGAATAGCAATCACGCGTAACTCAAAAAACGTCCCATTGCTCCACCCCCCTTGGAGGAATTCGCGCCAAAAACCAATGGGCACAAGTTCACATAGGGGCACATATGTGTACCAAATTTCGTTCGATTTCATGCAGTAGTTTTTGCTGTAGAGCGGCCACAAAAAACTGGTCACACACAGACGTGACACACACACATACACACACACACACATACACACATACACACACACACACATACACACAGACAGACAGACATTTTCCAAAAATAGTCGAAATGGACTCAGCACACCTCAAAACGTTCGAATCCGTCAAAATTCGAAATTCGAAAATTTGCACGAATCCAATACTTTCTTCTATATATTAGATATAGAAGAAAGTAAAAAGAAAAAAAAACATGTCTCAGAGGGCCGTTGGCGTCTGAAATGATACCTTATAATTTAAATAGGGAATAAAACCTAATTTAAACGGAATTTAAGAACCGTTAATTCAAATATTTAAGAATTTTTAGAATAGAAAAGATCCGTTTAAGATCCGTCAAAAAAGTAACGGATACGGATGCGGATACATATTTTTATTTTTCCTCGGATATCCACTGATACGGATATCTGGAACATCCCTAATAGAAATGAGTCCCAATAATATTGCTCGTTTTAAGCGAGGTTAGCTTGTTAAAAGTGATTTGAACTACTATAGATTTACCAACCAAGTATTTCTGGTTTCCTCTCTAAATACGGGTTCTCGTTAAATCAGGGCTCGCTATAAGCACGTTCTGTATAACCTTTTTATTTGGCTTATTGATGCTGCACTTATTGTAACACTAAAAAGGTGTCCAAGGGCTTCTTCAGATATTTATTGAAATATTAAATGCCAAAAATTCTTAAAATAGTAAATATTTGCGGGAACAGCATTCTAAAGTCCACCTCTCCCCCTTCGAACCAAAGCACTACTTATATAATACACTAACTGCGTTGCCCGGCTTTGCCCGGTCTACCTTGAAAATAAAAATTATGTCAAGTGACGTATATTCAACAATCAGGCGTAAAAAATAAATTTAAAATAAAACATCATGATTTCCCTTCCAAACAATGACGACAGATATTAAAATACTTTTAAGAAATTAAATCCAGAAAGATGGATTTAAAATGCGTAACCATAGAAACACAAAATAAAATAAGTTTAAGGAATTAATATGCGAAAGAAAATGGTTCACAATTTGAATGGAATCGAGATTTCTTAAACTTGATTTAAAAAGGCTTGTAACTTTTTTTCTTTCGAGATAAAAGCTTATTTTTTCGACCACAGGTCGAGTTAGATCTGGAGTCAAAAAGGTCACTTTTTCCGATGACAACAAAAAGAAAGCTGGTGGACAATTCCTTCATTTTTTATTGATTTATTTAATGAAGAAAGTAGTGTCTAAATTTCAGCTAAGCCTAAAAAAATTCGAGCTAAAAACGCAAATAACTCCCGCCGTAATTCGGAACTCCAGCGCTCGAATAAGCTACCTTGCGGTGATTTACAAAACTGCAAATGAAACTAAAACATTGCCACGTTTCGTTCCACGTGTGTCTGTTGACGTAAACACAGGCAGTTTGTTCTGAGTATTTATTAACGCAATCGATGTGTCTTAGTTTGCTTTCAGCTACAGAAATTAATTCGTCCCTTAGTAGTATTCTCGAGCTTCTCAAAATAATGTTAGTTTTCATTATTTCCTTAATAATTGGTGAAAGCGAAAATTCTGGATTAACAAACTTGGATAACGTTATACAAGGTAAAAAATTTTATTGTTTTGTATGAATTTGTAAGAATATGGGTTTTTTTTAAATCTTAAATTAATTAAACTTAACATATTTTACAGCAGCATTTAGTTGGAATTTACAGTATGCAGAATATTTTCTTGAATATATTAACGTAGAACAAAATGAATAACCGAGAAAGAATTTACTTTATTCCTTTTATTCTCAGCTGAAAGGTTTCGCCAAATTTGTTTAGGGTTATAGTTTTAGTATAGTGCGAGCAAAGTAGCCTTGGCGAGATTTCGCGTTTTTAGTTAAACCATTTTTAATTTTTATCATGAGTGGAATAAAATGGTAGTAAGATTACAGAATTCTATAAGTGAAAAGAAATAATGGTCAATCAACTGAAAAGAAAACTACCACCATATATCCGTGAGATTTTTGATGATGATTTGCATAACATGACACAATTAAATCGTAACTCAGAAATTAGAAAAATCGAAACAGAAAATTTTTAAATTAACCGATTCGGGAATTCGAGAGAAATAACTCAGCTACAAATGCAAAACAATAAGCGCTAGCCAAGCAAGGCAAAAAAGTATCACCTTCTTTCGATAACAATTTGTAATGTCATATTGAATTTTCTAGCATTAATTGTTATTCTTGTCAGGCCACAATTATTATTTAGTTTTATCAAGAATTGATAAATATCGAATTCAACATCGTGGAAATAGCTGCTTAGAATTACGAACTACGTAGTTTGCATTAATCTTTGACGTTTAGTAATGCTTCTTGAATTCTCATTTCTTTCTACGTGGGCCAGAATATCCACAAGACTTTGAAAATTAATTTAAAAAGAATAAAGCGAAAAAATCATACGTACGAACAAAAATCACAACACTTTTAGCATTTTCTTCGTTACCATGTGCGTTTGTTTTAGTTTTTAAGTCCGCCATTAGACAGTGACTTCAGTGCCCCCTATAGTTCGTTGGAGTTGCGAATAAAGTTAGAGCATTGAAACAAATTGCGTATAATGCGGAAAATTATACCTTTTCTAAACGATATGTAATATTAATATGTGCAAATAATTTTTCACCCCCATATTTGAGGATTTATGTGTAAATTGGACGTAAATTTGAATAAAAAAAGAACTACTCATCGAATTTTATTCGAACTGGTTTGCAAATCTTTTCAGAACTTAAAGGAACAAATTGTGTACATTTTTAACGCAATCGGCCGGGTAGTTCTCGAGTTTTGCGAATTCAAACACACAGACACTTTTTGGGGACTTCATTTTATACTATGTAGAGATTGCTGTTTGACACTCTTAAATCACGCACAGCGCAAAATAATACACTTTTCTTCTGTAACTTTAACGCGAAAAGAAAAACTTCTCTCCATACCTAGAATTCATTTCAACTTAGCTCATAATACAGCGTGAACATGAAAGAATATCCCGGTTTTAAAAATTTATATTAAATAAACCATTATACTTACCACTATAAATGTTAAATGAAAATAAAGATAAACTGTGAAAGTTTTTTTGAATGTACGTAACTACTTAAACGTGCACGTTCTGCACTAGCGCAGCCAGAAATTCCTTCCGAAAGAGGTTTTTTGTCACAACAATCCTTACAGGTGTATTAACTACTGTATTAGGATTGGTAACAATGTTAAAACCAAGACCACTGGGTGGAGGGTTTACTCTCAAAACTCCCACAGAGAAATGGGAGGTTTACCCCCAAACCCTCCCCCCCCCCCTTCACTGCCCCACTGACGTTCCGCAATCTTGGATTAGCCGTGCAGGTGTGATGATTTACCTTTTATACGTAGGCCAGCCAGATTTGAAACCTAACCCCATTTGATTTTTTTTTATGAGGTTTCGTCAAAGACTGTTTATACACCAAAATTTCCTACAACATTAACTGACAGATCTCATATATGTAGCATTACGAAACATTTACAGTGAAACACTCCAGTATGTATGTTATAGAAAGATGTGTGTCGCGTTACGAAAGGCTCACACGTCGAACATTTGTGAATGAAAAAAAAAATAATAATTAATTTGAATTTCGTCCTTTTGAATTCAAATTATGTTTTTCACAATCACCAGTGTGCATATGTAAGCGTGTGTGTTTGTGTGTAGGGGGTATGTGTATGTGTGTGTAGGCATGTGTGTTTATGTCTGTGTGCAGGTATGAGTGTGTGGGTAGTTGTGTGTATCAGTGCTTGTGTGTGGGGGGGGATGTGTATGTGTGTGTAGGAATATGTGTTTGTGTCGGTGTGCAGGCATGAGTGTGTGGGTAGTTGTGTGTAGGTGTGTGTGTGTGTATGTGTAGGTGTCTGTATGTATGCGAGTGTGTGTGTATGTGTTTGAGTGTGTGTAGGTGTCTGTATGTATGCGTGTGTGTGTATGTGTTTGAGTGTGTATGTGTTTGTGTATGTGTGTGTAGGCGTATGTATGCGTGAGTGTATGTTTGTGTGTGTGTATGTGTTTGAGTGTGTGTAGGTGTCTGTATGTATGCGTGTGTGTGTATGTGTTTGAGTGTGTATGTGTTTGTGTATGTGTGTGTAGGCGTATGTATGCGTGAGTGTATGTTTGTGTGTGTGTATGTATGCGTGTAAGTGTAGGATATTGACGCAACCTGGAGACGGTTTTCGCTAAAGGAGCAGCATCGTGATGAGCCGGTCGACGCTGATGCTGCAGAGGGTGCTGGCGGGAAAATAAAATGATAACACATCAAAACAGTCAAATGAAAGCAATAAGCAATTGTGATTGCTCAAAAAACTTTCACACTTTATCTTTATTTTTTGTATCATTTCTAGTGCTAAGTGTAATAGTTTATGAAAAATACCTTTTTAAAACCGGGATATTATTTTATGCCGTGTGCAGGTAAACGGCAGTATCTGTAGAAATAAGTTTTCGAGATATTTGAAGAAACGCGTTTTGGATTCAATTCTAACAATAGGGAAATGCTGGAATTAGACGTCTCTATCGCGCCTTTTCTTCGGTGGAAACCAAATAAGCGAGCTTGTACAACAAAGATAACGTACAATACATGAAAAAAAAAAAAGGAAAGGAAAAAGAAAAATTATTTTGAATTTTGACATTTTGAATTCAAATTATGTTTTTTGCAATCACGAGTGTGTGTGTGTATGTAGGCATGTGTGTTTATTTGTGTGTGTGGAGTATGTGTGTTTGTGTGTAGGGGTATGTGTACGTGTAGGCATGTGTGTTTGTTTCTGCGTGCAGGTATGAGTGTGTGGGTAGTTGTGTGTATCAGTGCTTGTGTGTGTGGGGGGGATGTGTATGTGTGTGTAGGCATATGTGTTTGTGTCTGTGTCCAGGCATGAGTGTGTGGGTAGTTGTGTGTCGGCGTGTGCGTATGTGTAAATGTCTGTATGTATGCGTGTGTGTATATGAGTTTGAGTGTGTGTTTGTGTATGTGTATGTATGCGTGTGTATGTGTTTGTTTGCACGTGCGTGTATGTATGCGTGTAAGTGTAGGATATTGACGCAACCTGGAGACGGTTTTCGCTAGAGGAGCAGCATCGTGAGGCGGCCGGTCAACGGTGATGCTGCAGAGGGTGCTGCTGGGAAAACAAAATCATAGCCCATCAAAACAGTCAAATGAAAGCAATAAGCAATCGTGATTGTTCAAACAGTAAAAGCAAAAAAGAAAAAAAAAAGAAAAATCTGCAGTTACTGCCCTTTACCTGCACACGGCAGTATTATACATTGCTGTTTGAGACTCCTAAATGACGAGCCGCACAAAATCATACACTTTTCTTCGGTAACTTTAACGCAGAAAAACCTCTCTCCATACCTTGAATTCATTTAAACTTAGCTCATAATAATCAATTTTACATTAATCACAATCAATTGCACAGTTCATTTATAACAAACTAATCAGTTCTATAACTGTTATCTAATCTCCATTCCAAATGCAAATAGGCTTTCAGATCGCCAAACACTAATGGAATGACCGAATCTAACAAATCAAACACGCTTTTAATGAACAACAACAGACGATTAGGAACGACGAAAACAATGCAAAATGATCACGTGTGCAATCGGAACAGCCCGCCTGCCAGTTAGCGATAACGCTACTTTTAATCAGAAAATGCAACAAGTGGCAAGAGAATAAGTTAGTGTGCTTTTGCTTCGGTTAAATGGGTATGTGTCATTTTGGAATGATTTCTGTGGACATTGGGTGTCCATATTTGTTCCGCCAGCAGGATTAAATGGTTTGTGGTTGCTTGAAGGATGATTAAAGGTTAGTAATGTTTAGAATTTTTTACGCAAATTTATTAAATTTATGGCGATAAATTTTTTTTTACATTTTTTTTCTGATAACATGTTTAAATTTGCAGGAATTCGATTGTATTTTTTACGATGCTTGTTGCAAACGGTATATAGTGTTACAATTTGATATTTATTTGTTCAATTAGAATTAGATGGTGTGTTCACACATTTTACAATTCTAGCGATTTTTTTTTTTTTTTTTTTTTTTTTTTTTTTGTTAATTGTGAAAAGATCTTTAAAAAAGAAAGTTTATCATAGCAGCAATTGTTTGAATGGACGTTGTTGAGTTGAATTAAAACTATCTCACAGAATGCAAAACGAATTTTTCAGACTTCAATATGTTAAAAGTGAATTATAATTGATAATTATTTCGATCTTTTAAGTTAATTGCAAAGAGTTTGGCAACTTTAGATTAGCTTGTTTCTAATTGTTTCGACTGTCAAGATAACATGTTTCATTTAGTTAAAATAGTTTTATACTTTCTTCATCTCAAAACTATTAAATCGTACCTGATATTTACGACCAATTCTTGAACTGTAATTTTCTGCATCGATTGAAACTAACTCTTGAAAAAAAATGCATTTTTGACTTAAATGTTTTAGTGGTATTTTCACTCCTGTTTTGGTTGCCTTCGGCGTTATTTTCCTCATCTGCATTACTTAGACAAGACAATAGTGTTTACTTAGCAAAAGTGATTTTTTACGTTCCAAATATACTTTTGAGATGGTCATCATGACTATCTTAAAATTTTTCTAGATTTTGTGAGCTTTAATAAATTTTTCAATTTTTTCTAAACATTACGTTTTAGGATGTACTATGTTTTTGTGAGCTCAAAACTTTAGTAAGGCTATTTGGATTACTTACAAATTTTGAAGGCTGAAATACAAATTTTTAAAGAAAAGGAGGCTCTTTGCAAAGTTTTAGATGTGTAGGGGATCTCGAAAAGTGTTGATTGAGATAAAAAAAGAACACTATTGTTTGCATATTTCAAACATTTGTATCTTGCTGGATTTGTAGTCAATTTTCATTTCCTTGTTCTAGATTTTTTTTTTTTTTGAATTCTTTATAATGGTTTGTTTGTTTCACAAAAATTACGGCGTTATTTATTTATTTGTTGGTTTTACTTTCGTAACTCTTTTGTCGATTTTCTTCCAATGCTTGAACAGGCCGAACACCGGCCTTAAAACTTTGGGGAGGGGAAACTCTACCGATTGAAACTCAAGACCTTACCGAATAATTAAGAAAAAAAAGTCAAAAAGAAAAAGAAAACAAAATTGAAAATTTTTAATACCGTCTCCAAATTTGCGGAACCATCGGACAAAATTTGCCGAATATGGATTTTATTTATTTTATTTTATTTATTAATTTATTTATTACTAAGGGTACCTGCACGGCTTCGCCCGTAATAGAAAAATTAAAAGGTGTTTTGGTTCGCCTGTCTACCGTCTGTATCATGTTCCTGTATAACGTCTCCAAATTTGCGGAACCGTCGGACAAAATTTGCCGAATATGGATTTTATTTATTTATTTTATTTATTTATTACTAGTGGTACCCGCACGGCTTCGCCCGTAATAGAAAAATTAAAAGGTGTTTTGGTTCGCCTGTATATTTACAAATGTATGGTGAATTTTCTCGCCAATTGGCTTGTACCCATGTTACGGTTCCACGTTATGATAATTTCGTAAATTACTCGTCCATTTATAATATTTTTGTTCTTAAAATTGGAATAGAAAAAGAACCACATCGAATTTTTGAAAAATCGCTTCGAGTTGCACACCCCCATGCTACATACTAACTTTGTGGCAAATTTCATGAAAATCGGCCGAACGGTCTAGGCGCTATGCGCGTCACAGACATCCTACAGACATCCAGACATCCTCCGGACAGAGAGACTTTCAGCTTTATTATTAGTAAAGATAAAGATTTTTTTTTTCAGATCACATGACCTTCCATTGAGGAACCCTTGCGCATGTAGTGAAATATTCTAAGTGGCAAATTTAATTGAAAATGACATTAAAAAGATCGTACTTTAGAAACTAAAAACTTCGGAAGAGAACATTCCTTCCTACTGAGGATACAAAATGTATCGCATTTCAACATAAAGGTGCTGTAAAAGATAGGAAAAGTATTATGAAAATTTTTTTCTTTTGGAGACAACTTTTTATTAAGATAAGATAAGAATGGAAGGAAGAAATAATCGATGTTAGATAACAATAGCAGTCTGCATCTCATACTTTTATTGCGTTTTTGAATAGCATCGATAACTTTACACTCAAGACAAAAAGGTATATTTCAGCGTTTTCTCGGTCATCTTTCATACCTCCATGGCGTAGCTTCTAATATCGACGATTTTTCTCTTGCATTGTTGCCACCGGAGGGAAAAAAAATCTCGCAGACGAAAATAAAAATCGCTTAATAAATCAAATGCTAAGATCCTGACGGATTCAATATTTGACAGTCAGGACATTAGCAGCATGTAACGTAAAGGCTTTTAGGTATGAAAGAAATGTTAACGATCTGATGTGTGCATCACATGACTTCCTTTTACTCCAATTTAAAGTAGTGCCTCGGAGTGAGCAAAGAAACACTTTAAATACTTTCATTCCAAGTCCGTTGCGAACCGAAGCAAAGAAAACGTTTTATACAGATAAATGTTCGCAATATTGGCAGTTTTAATGTGATTCAATGGTTAACTCTCTAAATATGGCCAAATTGAAACCAGATTTTAAAAAAATAAAAAAAACCCCGCCAAATTCGTCGCCAAGTTGGCGACAAAACTTGGCGAACAAAATTTTGGTGATATATTGCCAAGTGTTTGCCAAATGATAGCACCGCTTGAGTTTACATTGAAATTAACTATGACTTTACTCCAAAAAGGTGTAAAAGACCCCCTTTGGAACATCCGAATGCAACCAAAAGAGAAGGTGCACAACTGGACCCCACTTGGAGTCTATGTCCCAAATTTCAACTATCATAACGTGGAACCGTAACATGGGCACAAGCCAATTGGCGAGAAAATTCACCATACATTATTTGTAAATATACCGGTGAACCAAAAGACCTTTTAATTTTCTATTACGGGCAAAGCCGTGCGGGTACCACTAGTGTACAAATAAAAGCATTTAAAAACAGTTTAAAAAAACTCTGCAAACAGCTGTTTCGGGGTTATAAAAGGAAACCCCTTCTTCAGTGCATAAAAAAAGCGATGGAACAACCAAGTCCGACAACAGACAAGTGAACAAGAAAAAAATAAGACATGGATGAGTAAATAGACTGGAAAATTACTCTTAATTATAATTAATAACTATTATTATTGTTAATATTAAACTTTTTTTGGAAAATATTTTATCGAATGAAGACATAAGTATTTCTAATTAAATAAAATTCAGGGAAATAGTAGTTTAATAACATTCAAATCAAGTCGTCACACTCCCAAAAATCATGAAAAAATATTAATTGGTTGAGTTTTCCTAGAAACAGCATGAAAAGCTGAATCGTAGCTGCGTAGCATTCACTGCACGCTCTCTCTCCGTTGGATTTTTTTTTTTTCAATGTGTACTGCGTACTGATCTTTCCATTGTTTTATTTCATTTATTTATTTTTTTGGTAAGAAAAGATTCCTGGTTAAACAAATTTGTTAAATGTATCTCAAAAATAAGACAGTTAAAAAATACATCATACATTTTTTTTATAGCAAAAAAAATGTTTTTTCAAAAAAAAAAAAAAAAAAAAAAACCCTTGCGTTTATTAAAATTAAATAAGTACCGGATTTTCTTGCTTGTGTGTGAGAGTGAAAATATAATTTTCTTCAATAGTTTATATGTATTTTTTACCTTTAAAAAAAAGCATAATAGAGTTTAAGAATGTTAAGAAGTAATTATTAACGTTTAGTTGTCTTAGGTTGCCAGCACTGTTAAAATATTATATCTTCAGAACGTACTAAATTAGTTCAAGTAAAATGTTTGGTCTTATGTGTTTGAAAAGTGCTTGTGTCTTTTATAATAAAATATATTTGGTCATTCCCACTGAGTAATCTCTGCATATAAGTAAAAACTCTAAAAAGAAGATACTTTCAAAATCTTCGGAAAAAATAGATGCATTTGTTCAATGCTTTTTCAGTTATATTTTCAGTAAGCGTGTCTGTTTTCACTTTTTTCAAAAAAAAAAAAAAAAAAAAAAAAAAAAACGGAACTATGCGTTCCCATCGCAGTAGTTGGTTCAAATTACGGTATTAGTCTTTCTGATGCTATTTCATGGAGGAAGGGGGGGGGGAGAGTTCAACGCTTCTGGTAATGTTGCGAACACATCTGCACAAAAATAGAAAGATATTGAAACAAAAGGGATATTCACCATTTCTTTTCTTTCGGAAATGAGCTCCAATTTATGGAACTATAACTCTTGGCTAGGTATGAACAAATATGTTTCACGAACAAGTTTTTGCGTAGGGTAAAGCGAGGTAATAACAGAAGAAGAGGGGGGGGGGGGATTTGACTTAACTCTCCTTCATAACTCAAATATAGACCATTTTCCCAATGTCTTCTTCATAAAAAGAAAGGAAATAACACAGCTACAAGACATTCTAATCATTAAAATAAAAATAAAAAAAATAATAATAATTTGAATTTTGACTTCTAGAATTCAAATTATGTTTTTCGCAATCACGAGTGTGTGTGTGTTTATGTGTCTGGGGGAAGGGTATGTGTGTTTGTGTGTAGGGGGTATGTGTATGTGTGTGTAGGCATATGTGTTTGTGTCTGTGTGCAGGCATGAGTGTGTGGGTAGTTGTGTGTATGTGTAGGTGCCTGTATGTATGCATGTGTGTGTATGTGTTTGTGTATGTGTGTGTTAGGTGTCTGTATGTATGTATGCATGTGTGTATGTGTTTGTGTGTGTGTATGTGTTTGTGTGTATGTGTTTGTGTATGTGTTTGTGTGTGTGTAAGTGCTTGTATGTATGCGTGCAAGTGTAGGATATTGACGAAACCTGGAGACGGTTTTCGCTAGAGGAGCAGCATCGTGAGGCTGTCCTGACGGTGATGCTGCAGAGGGTGCTGGCGGGAAAATAAAATGATATGACCACAAAACAGTCAAATGAAAGCAATAAGCAATCGTGATTGCTCAAAAAAAAAAAAAAAAAAAACATCAATGTCTTGCATTTCTCCCCCCCCCCCCCCTTATTGATGAATATTACCTGTCTAATGCTCCTTTGCATCACAATTTTAACACAATTAAGAGACGCTTTGCTCACTCGCTGCTATTACCCATCATTTAAAATTAAAAAAAAAAAACTTTTTTTTAAAGTGTGTGTGCGTGTTTCACATTTCTGTTAAGCTTGTCTTGAAAGCTGAAGCGTTAGTAGCTGCGAATATTATAAAAATCAACAAAAATGATCGAAAATATTTAAGGGACACAAAAACCGTCAATTTTTGCAATTATCATTTCAAAAACTTTTCCGTTTTTTTCTGCTTAAATCTTGTTTCTATCTTAACCAGAACGAGAGATATAATAATTATTTTTGTTCATGCATTTAACTAATACTATGCTTAACGCGTTTTTCTCCATGATGCAATTTTTTCCGAATTTTTGCATTCAAACTCTAATAAGTCAAGAATTGATAAAGATAAAGTAATAAAATGTGGAGCATATATTTTTCAAACAGTTTTCTTTAATTTTTATTCGGCTAATTTGAAAAAAAGAAAACGTTTTCTGCAAAATATGCTTTTTTTAAAAGTATCTTTGAATTTTTCGAAATTTTTCTTCAAAAATTTTCTATTTTTTATTGAATATAAATTTTTTAAATCGCCGAATTAAAATTGAAGCTTTGATATTTGTGCATATTTTTTTGAAAAAAATTGAAATTTGACCAAGAATATTTCAAGTTTTAGAAATTTAAAGCAACCCTATTAAAAATATAGATAAATTTAAGTAATTGTTTTTTTTTAAATATTTGTGTCATGATTTTGCTTTTTAAATAGATGGTTAATCAGTGCAAAAAATTCCAAAACTCTAAACTGTTTAATAATTTTGTTTTAAAATGTGTTCCGGATCACCTTAAATCGATTCTTCTTTTTAAGTGACTACTCCGTCAGAATATGCAACAACAAAAATTTGGAAAATGCTTCACAAACATGACTTTGTTTAAAATACTCCGAAAAGGTTACAGGAAACTAGACTCTGAGTGCTAATCTGAAAATCAGTAAAAATGACAAAGTAGGAAGCAGGGAGAGCGATATCTCTATCTGTAGCAAGGTGAAAACAATATTTATTATTATTATCTCATTATTTTAATATGCTTTCTCTCATTTCACCGTTCTCTTCTATTCTGTTTTAAATATATTTTTTGCTTCTGTCCTGAGTATAAAAGATCTCTCATTATATTTATTCCCAGCTATTTTAAGGAAATTTATTTAAATGAATTACTAAGCAATGTATTTTTTCGATTCGGGGGAACTGCTAAAATACAACAGAAGCAAAGTAATAAATTTGTGTCCGCATGCCAATATCAATTGTTTTGTCCCCAAGTTGGCGAAGAAAACTTTGGCGTTAAAATGAGATTCGGAACCCAACATCAGTTCTGAGTTAGTTCCTAAAGAACCTTGAATTAGGTGTAAATGGTTTTAGGGTCAATCCATGTCAAATCATCCAGGCCATGACACTCACCATCGTCGATTTTATTGAGCAATTACGATTGCTTATTGTTCTCACTTGACAGTTTTGAATTCCTATGATTTTATTTTCTTCCCGCCTCCCTCTGCAGCACCACCATCGGCCGGCCGCCTCACGATGCTGCTCCTCTTTCGAAAACAGTCTCCAGGTTGCGTCACTTACTTGACTATACTTACACATACACCTACACAAACATACACCTATACACACGCATACATACAGACACCTACACATACACACAAACACAGACATACAACTACCTACACACACGCATACATACAGATACCTACACAGACACACAACTACCTACACACACGCATACATACAGCTACCTACACACACACACAACTACCTATACACACGCATACATACAGACACCTACACACACATACACACAACTACCCACACAAACACACACACACAAACACATACACGCAACTACCTATACATAGGCATACATACAGACACCTACACATACACACAACTACCCGCACATACACACAACTACCCCACATACACACAACTACCCACACATACGCACAACCACCCACACATACACATATCCCCCACACACAAACATACATACACTTAACTACCCACACACACATACACCTACACACACAAACACATACACACACACAACTACCTATACACACGCATACATACAGACACTTACGCATACACACACACAAACACACAACTACCCGCATATACACACACAAACACATACACACAACTACCTGTACACACGCATACATGCAGACACCTACACATACACACACACAAACACATACACACAACTACCCACACATACACATGCCCCGCACACACAAACATACATACACTTAACTACCCACACACACATACCCCACATACACCTACACACACATACATACAGACACCTACACATACACCCAACTACCTACACATACCCTCCACACATACACACAACTACCCACACACACATACCCCCACCCCCCACACACAAACATACACGCCTACATACACACACACACTCGTGATTGCGAAAACCATAATTTGAATTCAAGATGTCAAAGTTCAAATTAATTTTTTGAAATTTTTCTCTTATAGACTTTTTGATGATGATTATGAAAATATACACCGAAGTGTCAAAATAACTGGTATACTTTCCTAACATCGCGTTGCGCTCCTGTGAGCGGGCAGAAGTGACTTAACCTGGCCCAGCAAGGGCAATGCACTAATGCCTGGAGTTATGCTGGAAGTAATTTAGGGGCAGATTTAGCTCGATTTTGTTCGATTCGATCGAGTTCTTTCAACCAGTAGCATAGTGAAAGTTACTTCTGGGTGGAGCATAGGAAATTTCTGGTAGATTCAATTGATAGTATTTGATTCAATCGAATTCTGTTGGAGTTGAATTAGTCCCTTTCTCCATAAATCCTGCAGGGCTATCCATAAATGCATAGTATTGCGAGGTGGTGTGACTCCTCTCCTGTGCATGTCTCAACAAGGCATCTTTGAGCATTTTCATAAAGTTCATGTCTGGGGATTTTAGGTGGCCAACGGAAGTGTGTCAGCTCAGAAGAGTTTCACTCTGTAGCAACGCTTAAAGTGTTGGGTAATATTGTTCGTTTTTCACGAGAAGGCACTTCATCCCGCCTTCGAACACAGCGTTTGATTTTACGCGGGGGTGATTGGTAAACATGTCCACGTGCTTCTAAAGGAAACAACCAGACAGCCTTAATTTGGGCGTGCATTTTAATGGGCAAAAAAGTGTTAGTGTCCTTTACATCACTTGCTTCACTTTTCTGTTTTCATTTTAGTTATCCTTGCATTTTAAAACTGCTGCTTTTACAATGAAATGTTATGATCCGAAAATATCTTCTGCCGAAAACAACGAAATAGAATCATCGGATACCACGTGACGAGGAAGGAATCAAGTGCCTTGTCGTGGAAAACGGACTATATATTGGGCTGATGATATTATCTACGTCCATTGGAATGCAGAATGCATATGAATGAGTGCAGGTAGTCGAGGATAGATGTCCATGCATTTGCTACCTATTAAATTAGTATCTAGACGTATCAGGATTAGATATCACTCAAGCTGACCACCCTTCATACATGACACAGCCCCCACCAGCTTGAAATCCATTGTTGACTTGAAGGATCCGTTGGTTCATGTGGTTGTCTCCATAACCGTTCATGTCTATCTGCCCAATACAGCTGGATACGAAACTTCTCATACCACACGTGTTTCTAGTCGTCAACAATCCAGTGGTAATGTTGGCGGGTTCGTCCATTGGAATGCAGAATGTAGATGAATGAGTGCAGGTAGTCGAGGATAGATGTCCATGCATTTTTACCTGTTAAATTAGTATCTAGACGTACCAGGATTAGATATCACTCAAGCTGACCACCCTTCATACATGACAGAGCCCCCACCAGCTTGAAACCTCTTGTTGACTTGAAGGATCCGTTGATTCATGTGGTTGTCTCCATAACCGTTCACGTCTATCTGCCCAATAACAGTTGGAAACGAAACTTCTCATACCACACGTGTTTCTAGTCGTCAACAGTCCAGTGGTAATGTTGGCGGGTTCAGGCGAAGCATAAAGCTTTGTGTTATTCAGCCATCAGTGGTACATAACAAGGTTTTTAGTTCCGAACGCACAAATTCAGGGCCCGTTCAATATTTCACACGGTGACAGTTATTGATGGCACCCGCGTTGAATTCTGCAGCAATTTTGAACAAGAGTTTCTCGTCTGTCCCGTTTAATGATTTTCGTCAGCCATGTTTGATCATGCTCTTACATACAGTGCTGACCAAATTATTAGACTAAAGAGTTTTCTTTTATTTTTTTTGTACACTATTTGTACTAAAATGCTATTTATTTTACTGTTAAAGTACAGTACATACTGTACATTGATTATTACGTTATTTTAGCACAATTTAATGTTTGCAGGTGGCAGCACTGTCTGCTTTGTTTATGTTCTTTGTTTACCTACCAGGAACACAACCTCAATCAGCTTAAACAGTTCACTAGTTCTTTTTATTAGTGTGCTCTGTTATTTTTAAAATTAGTTTCATGTAATTAGTGAGTATGTGTATGTGAGTGTATATAATAGTGAGTGTAAACAATTTTTTACCTCCTTTTTTAAAAAGTTAAGAAATGGCGTAAACCTTGTGAAAAGTATGCCAAAAAATCTTAAAATGCTCATCAAGAACAAGGAAATGCATACTGAATATTAGATAATTATTTCACTCTTCGTTAATGTGTCCATAGTTATGTAATCAATAAAGAATTTGCTTTTGAAACAGTCTTAGTCTAATGATTTGGACAGCACTGTAATCCTTTTCCGGTCACCATGATGCCTGAGATTTGATGTTTTACCGGAATCCTCATATTCTTGGTTCCCCCGAGGTAAGGTAAGAGAAAATCCGAATTTCATCGAAACCTCAGAGATGCTGTGCTACCGTAGTATTTGAGCAAGCCTGCTCGAAATTATTCAACCAAACCTCAAATACGAGCCTCCCCGCCCCCCTTAAAAAACAGCCTAAGTTTCAAGAAATGCCCCCTAAAAATTTGCTCACTCCGTGCCATGACCTTTCTACTGAGCACCCTTCCAAAACCTATTGTCGTTAAGAATTCATACAACAATTCTAACATGCGTACATTCGCAACTCAAGAGCTCGAATACGCTACCTTGCGGTGATTTACAATACTAAAGAAAAAGGTAAAACATTCCGTTCCACGTGTTTTATTTGGGGTAAATTAGAGGGCTTCAGGCAGTTTGTGATGTAATGTAATTTCAGAAGAATAGAAAAGAAAGTTTCCCACAAGCACGATGAAAAATTACTGTCATTCACTAAGCGTCAAAGCAAGTTATAAGTTACGGCATTTGGTTGTTTTACCTTTTTCATCCGCCATTAGACAGTGGCTGCAACGCCCCCTATAGTTTATTGGAGTTGCGAATTGCGCTTGTTTTTTGAACTGAAATGGTTTAGTTATTGCCCATCTAAACTTCCCCATCACTCCTTAAACGAACACCAAACATGTTCATTTAAACAGCTCTGCAAATTATTGCTCTCCTTTTTTGTTAGTTCTATATTTTCCTTAGAATATAACACCATGTTATATTTTTTTTTCTCTTTGTGATACTCTTTTTCTTTAACTTTTATGTATTTTTCCTTTTTATATTCAAAAGCACGGCAATTTTAAAGTTTTCTATAAAAAAATAAATCTTTTCTATTTACCTAACCCTACATTAGCATATTTATTTACACTATTTCCATTCAAGCGTAAATGCGAAATGTTTGTTCTAAATCTCAGAAATTTCGTTGGATGCAATTTTGCTTTGATAGTTGATTTAAATTGCTGTTATAAATCATCACAGACTCGAGCATCAAAGAAAACTTTGTGTTGATCCTTCGATGGAGTTTAGGGGGGAAAAGCCATTGCTGTGCAAATGTTTATAGTTATTGAAATCGAACGCCATTTTCAACGTTGTCATTCTTTCTTCAAAACAATCTTTTTCGAAAAAGATATTTATATGAAGGTTACTAAGAGTTCACTACTTACTGAGATTTTTTTTTTTAAAGCATCCAATATTTACTTGGTTGTTGTAAAATAAAAATAATAAAAAGAATGAAAAAATGGCTGTCATTACTTTATCAGCATTCTCAAAGTAAGCTTAGAGCAGTGAAAGTTTGCAGTCGTAGGCAATCGATGCTTACGACTGCAAAATTTATGCCGTTATGATGCTATGGGGTCGTTTCCAAAATTTTAAAATTATTTTTTTTTTCGGAAAGAGTATGCTTAAAAACATAGAATCTAACCATTTTTTTTAAATAATTTCTTTAAGTTTAATATTTTTAAAAAATTACTTAAATCGGTGCTCTTTCATCGTTTAACGCTTCTGCCGCTGACATCACAAATGATGAAATGCCATTCAGTGTTGCCATTCACGGTCCAAAATATTTAATTTGCATCTTTACTCACGTGTATTGGCAACGATATGGTTGGTAGCAAACGTAGAGCGCAATTATAGCGCAATTTCAATTCGCTGCTTGATCGAGGCCTTCGAGATAGGAAGGCCATCCAACTGGCAAATGACGTTCATCGTTCGTCGATCCACAATGATATTGATAAGTGAGCGCTTTGATTAGTATTTTGGTTTAATTAAACTATTTGGTTTATTTATTATTGTCTTCTACTATTTTAGTAGTATTAAAACTTCTACTTTTTCATTTGAAAACATAAAAAGGAACCAATAATCATACATTAAAAAATACACTGAGCTTAATTCATAGTATTACACATAAAAACATTTATAAGTCTTACAAAGTATTCAAATAACTAAACACGATTTTATTTTACAATCTTGTAAAAACAAAGTGATAAATAAACATAGTTTTATTTTTCATTTGAAATTTTTTTAGCACTAATCGCATTTTAACTACTCGTATATTGTATTGAAACATTGAGTCTTAAGAAGTATTCAAATAAGTAAATGAACTTTCATTTTACAATTACATCAAAACAAAAAATAATTTTACCATTGTATTTGAATAATAAAATGAAATTTTAAAATATAAATAATTATTTTTACTAAAGTAAACGAGAAACATAACTGCAATATGTTTCAAAGACATAACATCAAATTAAAATACATAATCCCAGATTATTAATGTTAACTTAGCTTAGCAAATTTATGCTTTTAAAAAGACATGAATGTTTGGGTGCCATCCCCCAAAGTAAACGGTGCCCTACCTCCTTCAATTATGAAAACTTCAAGAAAAATACCCCATAAACATCTCCCCATCTCCCTTAAAATTTCAAGGGCACAGTTATTTATAACTATTGCCGTTGAAAAGCTATCATTATTATGAGACTATGATTCCTACCCCTCCCCCCTTCGGTGGGCACTCTCGAAAAGTTACACAGGAATTCAACTTGAAAAACGTTACTTAAAGAATGAATTATACAACATCATGAATACTGTATGGTGTACATCAAAAAAAAATGTATTCAATATCAAAGCAGCCTTTTTTTTTATTTGGAATTTGGCTACTTTTCCATTTTCAGCTTTTTCTGCTGCTAATGATTCTTGTGTAGGGGGGGGGGGGCTTTAATAGTTCATCATTTTGGGCTTTTGAAAAATTATTTTAAAGAGCATTAATTGATGACAAAGTAACCTTTTTCAAAAACTTCTCATAGAATGACCATTTTATCAACTTTCTTCAATACTTAAAACTTCATATATGTTTTAGATCAACATTTTGCTGAGTAGGCTCTTTTAGGAATTCAGTGTGACATTTTTGTGACAGGGGGAAGGGAGAGGATAACAAGAAGTGTGACATCATGCGTTGTTTATAACAATATGCTCATGTTGAACAGCGTTACATGTAACAAGGAGGGGGGGGGGGGATTTGTTCAAAATTTTGCAACATCCTTTATGGACAGCCCCTTAATTCAATTTATGTTACAGTTTCAGAGTTCCTGAAAGCTTTTTAACAAAAAACCCCAAGGAGTTCAAAAATTATATAGTTCAAGACATTTTGCCTTTTTTAAGCATAACAAACAAGCATAGAGCATTTGGCAAAAACACGTTGTATCCACTGCTAAAAAGTAATCTTTCGCAAGCCAGAAATCATGAATACCGTTAACTCAACCACAATTTGTACATAAATATCATAAAACTTAAAGACAACAGTGCCAAAAAAAAAAAAAAAAACATATTTTTTTTAATTTGCGCACAGAACCAGCTTGTTTGAATAACATTGTAGGGGCGTAGTTGGGGGAAAATGTTTGAGTATCGAACCCACCACCTCCGGCGTTCAAAGCTAATCTTCTTACCTCAGAACTACGGAAGCCCATCAAGGAATGTTTTTTGATCAAAATAACACATGCTGGCGAATGAAACAATTTAATCGAAACCGAAAATATAAGATTAGTTCAGTTAAAAGCCTGTTTCAATAAACTTGTTTACATATTAACTGAATATCAACACCAAGTTACGTTGCTTCTGATAGCTACAAGTGTATTCGTGGAAAATTTTGACACATGTATATTGTCAGCTTGGAAAATCCATTTCGAATAAATGCGTGTACAAGGTTGAAAAAATAAAGAAATAAAAAGTTGCAAGTTAACCGTTTCAAATATTAAAGCAGTATGCTGAAATTACAAATTACAGACAAAGATATCAGAAAGGAAACGGACAATTGTTTGTGTAATGGAGGAAAAGTTAAGTAACCTTAACTGCATGAAGCATAAAATGTTAATTTATTTGTCTGAGAAAAGTACTTACCTCCGAACTTTAAAATTTATTCCATGAGGCGCCCGATTTTTTTCTTCTCATGCAGGTTGTTCGGTAGCGCAAATCGCCGACTCCTTTTCACTCAGCAGACACTCAGGCACTTACAAGACTTATTATATATATATATATATATATATATATATATATATATATTTTAATTGCCTCTACATTCCGGTACGTTTAAAGGATGAGATAAATCCAACAGTATTGTGTTCAAGAATGTGCATCCGAAGTTACATATTTCCTATTTCATCTATTTCAACCAGAGAAAGCAGCACTACTGTGTGCCTGCAAACTGCACTGCTTTCAAAGTTTCGCGCCAAGTTCAAAGATCGACGACTGGTGGCGTAACGAAGCGGGGGGGGAGAGGAGTTGTCTGGCCTGTTATCACGTGGGTCTCGGCTTGATTATCACAACGTGGAAACGTAGTAGAAATATGCGGCAAAGTGCATCATTTGTGACGTCATACAGACCACGCCTTGTTTGAAAAATCGGACATTAAAAAAATTGATTACAAAAAAACCGTTGGGAAAATGAAAGTATTTTCTTGGTCCATGTTATTTTTTTTGCTCATTCTATCCATTTCAATGACTAAAAGTAGTACTTTTGACTGAAGGAAACCACCCCATTAACTTATTTTTTCAAAGACCAGTTACTTTTTCTACACTTTATGTTCAATACACAGCACGAACACCAATTGAATGTCTGTTGATTTATCATAAATGCTCTCAATACAGTACTTTTGCAAATATACTGAATGATTTTCGTTTATTCATTTATTTTTTTATATTCATTTATTTTTAGTTACAGCTTTGCACATTTCCGACACTATTTTAAATGGGTTTCAAGAACTTCGAAAAGTTCTCTTCCCTTTTCATTTTTTTTTTCTAAAGCCAGCAAAATGATAACGCGCGCAAACACGTAAGTTTTCGTGTGATTTAACCAAAAGGCGAAAAAATAAAATGATTACCGCTAGTTATTTGGAGTTTCGGATATTTTTCAAGATTATTTCTTAACTTACTTTCCTTATCATAATGCCCAAGTCTTACTTCCGGTTGCCAAAAACGATGAAAAATAATAGTAACTATAAAGTTAACATACTTCCGCTTTTTCAATGTTGACAAAAACAACGAAAAATAATATTTATAAAGTTTGTTTTGTCAGTAAATTAAAAAAAGAAAAAGTTTCAAAGCTGAACTTAAGCAATCATATATTTGGGGATTTAGGGTATTTTAAACTTTTCAAATAATGCAGAGTTTCGATTTTTTTAAATTAAAGTCATCAGTTTAAAAGCGTTTTTAAAAGCTTTATTCTTTCTTTTTTTTTACTATACTTATTCAAAATTGCTTCTTAATTCGAGCACACTAACTTTCAATATTTAGAGCAGATAATGGTAAATATAAGCTATTCTCTCTTTAGGCAGAATACATTAATATTAAAAAGAAAGCCAATACTTTTTTTTAAATTAGGATAACTAACAGGTAAATATGCTTTACATTTTAAGAAGTTTCACCTCAAACAAATTTCAAAACGAAAACAAAGCTTTAAAATAAAATATAAAAAAGGTTTTGAATTCTAAAGATTATTTTTATTAACTTTGTTCGCATTAAAAAGTATGAAATAAAATAAGTATATGATTTCTTTTGATTACAACCCTGAAAAATTGCAGTTAATTTTAATATCTTAAAATGTAGGTAAATTCTAAACTAGCCAATAAAATTTTAATGAAAAACTTGGCCTTAGATTTAAAAACACGCACCAAATAAATGGTCGGCTGGAAACGCGTTGGATATGTTATTAGTATTATTATTATTTTCCAAATTGATTTTCTGATGAAATAATGTTGGTTGGTTCTTTAAAAAACGAATTTAGTTTTAACTTTATACTTTAGAGGAAAACGTCTGTTACAGTGGAGCAACGTTGGGTGGGAGATTTTCTTGGCAGCTTTTCAAATTTGATTGCGCTCTCAGAAAAATTTTGTAACATCCAACTTTGTTCCAGCCGACCATTCAAATAAGGGACTCTTGTACCACAAAACTCAACGGAACCAACTAATCTGAATAGTAAAATACTTTCTTTCTCTTAACCCATTTAACTTCATCTTTTTCTCTTTCGGTTAATGAAGACAAATTAGAGGGTATTGAACGAATACCATTTTCGGATTCGAGAAAACAAGTGTCGTCATCTTCCATAAGGGAAATCTTCACTGTCCCCATGATGCATTAAACAAAGGCAAATAGTCGCGAAAATAAAGGGTGTCCCAAAATTAACGCAAGATTTGAATTTGCCACCATTTTTGCAATAAATGGTTGGCAACCCTGAAAAAAGAACAATTTGACAGCTGAGAGTTTAGGGTAATCAAAAATGGAGCGTTATACGATACAATAACGCGCTTTCATTATTGAACAATTGTTTCAAAAATAATGGAAGTTGAGGCTGGTCAAGCAGTTACTGTTATTGGTATCGCAACACGGTAATGCACGGGTGGTTGTGGGCTTGTTGACATAGACCTTTGAATTCAAATAACCCCATAAGAAGAAATTTAAAAATGTTAAATCACACGATCTAGGGTGCCAATTCTGATGACCGAAATGAGAGAGTACGCGACTAGGAAATGCCTTATGCAGTCATTGAAATGTTCACTCTCTCTCTAGCTGTATGGTACAATAACGCCCCATTTTTTCTAACCCTAAACTCTCAACTGTCAAATTGTTCTTTTTTCATGGCTGCCAACCATTTATTGCAAAAATGGTGGCAAATTCAAATCTTGCGTTAATTTTGGGACACCCTTTAGTACTTATTTTTGCGAGAAGGACAGCAATCTAATGTGGGTTCTACTTGTATAGAAACTTTGGTTTTGCGCAAGTTAATGAGTATGGAAAAGTAAAGCAAGGAGTGTCATTACTGGATATTTTTATTTTTCAGCAGTTTTCCATTTTTACAAAACCTTTTTAGGAAAGGGCAGAATCTTTACTTACTACTAATAAAGCTGAATGTCTCTCTGTCTGGAGGATGTCTGGATCTCTGTGACGCTCGTAGCGCCTAGACCGTTCGGCCAATTTTCATGAAATTTGGCACAAAGTTAGTTTGTAGCATGGGGGTGCGCACCTCGAAGCGATTTTTCTAGAGTTCGATTTTGTTCTTTTTCTATTCCAATTTTAAGAACATTTTCCAGAGCAAAATTATCATAAGATGGACGAGTAAGTTACCAAGTTATCATAACGTGGAACTGTAACATGAGCAAATCAAATGGCTAGAAATGCACCATACATCTTTTTTAAATATACAGGCGAACCTAAAGACATTTTTATTTTCTACTTCGGGCAAAGCCGTGCGGGTACCACTAGTTTGTCACAAAGCTTAATCAACCATATTGTTGTTAGTTACTGATTGATTTTATTAAGTTTTATGGTGCAAGATTTGAAGTACTCCTTTAGTCACAAATTAATGATTACATTTGAATACTTTTGTACTGATTATTGCTGCTGCTGATTTTATGATTTGTTTGAATATTTTCAGAGTGATATGCTATCAATTAACAATATTTAATTACCTATCATTCCTCCTTAAATCAAAACTAAATTAGTTTCAAAAATCCACACAGTTCGCACACTCTTAAACCACACCCTATTTTATAAAGGAGACCATTATAAAATATCAATTATTTTTCAAAATTTCATGGCCTAATCCCAGGAATAACTATAAGATATCCCACTGTTGCTATGGGGCGACGTTTTTACCCAGCATTCCTTCCTAACTTAATTACCAACTTTGTTTCAAGAATCCACATTTCGCACACTTTTAAGCCACGCCCCATTTTTAAGGGGTCTAAGGACCTTTAACCGTCAAAATTTTCCACTTTCCGGAAAAAAATATATGTTATGAATATTTTAATTCCGAACAATTTAATACCTTATTTATAACCATACGCAAAAAACTTTTCAAGTTATCATAAAAATGCGTAACTTCTCCCCATAGAGATTATGTTAACTGCAGCTTTTTAAGCGTCTTTTTCTCAGGTGCCGTTTTCTTCGGTTTTTTCGTTTTGTGTGCATGATATCTCAGAAAGTTTGTTATATACTTCCGTAAAACTTTTAATGTATGTTTACCTGGTTTATATTTATGACCTGAACCTAAATTTATTTTTTTTAAATTAATTATTTATTTATTTATTTTGAAATTTTACAAGTAAATATCGAAAATTTCCAAAATTTTGGGTAAAAATACTTTTTTTTTAAATAATTTTTATTTTCAGTTAAAATTTAGGTTCAGATTATAAAAATATATCAGACAAACATGCATGAAAAGTTTTATGGAAATATATAGGAAACTTTCTGAGATGTGGCGCGCAAAACGAGAAAACCGAAGAAACCGGCACCTGAGAAAAAGAGGCTTAAACAAATGCTGTTAAAATCTCTATGGGGAAAATTTACGCATTTGCACGATAACTTGAAAAGTTTTTGGCGTACGGTAAATAAGGTATCAAATTGTTCAGAATTAAATTATGCATAACATATATTTTTTCCAGAAAATCGAAAATTTTGAAGGTTAAAAGTCCTTAGACCCCTTAAGGCCTCTACCACCAGTATACCAGAAAGATCAGTTTGCTTTCTAATGAATTCGCGAATCATTAACTAGAAGATAGTTTTAGGAGATGACGGGTGAAAGTAGAAGAAAAGTCCCTTCAAAATGGGGGGTGACTTTAAAGAATACTTTTGTCCTTGTTGATGATACTGAAGATTGCATGATTTTGTTTCAGCATTTTTCATAGGTTTCAATGTGCTATGCTATCACTTATCAACATTTACTTACCAAGCATTTCCTCTTTAACTAAATACGAAATAACTTAAATACACCGCCAGCTCAGTTATTCCATCCGAGGACTGCAGTTTCGTGCTTTTTAGCACTCATCAGCCCGGAATAGGAACTACCTGAGCTGGAGGCGAAAAACCTCTTAATGGGCCTGTTCACATATTGGCTGTCCGTTCCGTCCATCACGTTTTTTTCCTCCCGAAACAGGTTTTCTTTGCTGGTTGCCATGACAGCAAGCCATCTTGGACGGGACCGGTTTCGATCAGAAAAACCTTGATACCTGACGGCCGTCAAAAGTAAAACGGAATTTCATTGGTTTCCGCCAAGCAGCGCGCTCTTCTCTTTGGCGGGTGAATTCAGTCACGTGATTGATGAACGGCGACCGTATGTGAATGCCACTCTACTTTCGTTGGCAGTCCGTCACGTCAAAAAACGGGATGAACGGGACGGACGGCCGATAAGTGAACAACCCCTAAGGGAGCCAAGAGAGCCAAACAAACTGGTAACTAATGTAGAATTAGCACAGCCAGATGAGTGACCGCAGCAATGGTGCGGTTCAACTCAAAGATTGATGGCAAAGCAATTCTGTGCTAATTCTACATTGTGCTAATTCTACATTAGCTACCAGTTTGTTTGGCTCTCTTGACTTCCTTATGAGGTTTTTCGCCTCCAGCTCAAGTAGTTCCTATTCCTGGCTGATGAGTGCTAAAAAGCACGAAACTACAGTCCTCAGGTGGAATCACTGAGCTGGCGGTGTATTTAAGTATTTCTGCCTTATACCTGGCTTAGGGTGGTAACTTACTACAAAATACCAAATTAGTTTCAAAAATCCACAGTTTGCCTACTCTTAAGCCACGCCCCATTTTTAAGGCCTCTACCAGCAGAATACCAGAAATATTAGCTTGCTTTCTAAGGAGTCACGTTTCATTAGCTAGTAGACAGTTTTATCCGGTGACTGGAGGAAAAGTTTTTACAAAATGGGGTAAGGAGAGCCCTGGATTTTTGAAATTTATTTGGTACCATCGTGTTACCATACCCAATTTAGTCTTCTAGAATACTATAAGAACAAATTGAAACTCTATAGTGGTCAAAACCAAAACAGTCCTGACTGAAGATGCTATTAAATCAATTTTAAACTTGTAAATGCACCAAGCTGATGGAAAAAATAAATTAATTTTTTGGCATTTGCAAAGGTAGGATTTTTTTTTTCTTCTTTAGTGTAGTACGCCTGAAAATGTTTTCTTTTAATTCTATGACAAATCAAGTTCTACCGCTATTTAAATAGTAAAGCATTTTTACAATTTTTATCAATGTTTTGGGACATTTGATGGTTGTTGCTTTTTCAGTTAAAGCCCGATGCCGCCAAGTCGTTGTTTAGCCATAAACCATAACTAAATTGAACCATGATTGCTTAAAGCAATTTTCTCATGATTGAAACGAAGATCAAAGCCAAAGAACGTATTTTTTAAAAATAGTGCATTAAGTGTTAAGGAGGAAAGGCTTGATAAGTAAATGTTATTGAAAGATAGTATCCCTCAAAATCTCTGAAAAGTGTTTTAATAAAATGTTTAGTATAAACGTATCAGAGTGTTGCAGGTAATGTTGATAAAATTTTCAACCTAAATGTGGCGACTAATTTGGACGGAGGGGGTACAATTTAGATATCACTGCAATAAGAAACAGATTTTTCCATTTATTCACTCTGAAATTCTTCATTTTAAGTGAAACAGTGTTATTAATGAAGTTCATCTTTCATCAAAGGCGCTCCGAGCTTAAATATTTGGGTGGACGGAAATTCTCAATTTGCCGAATGGATTTCCAAATTTTGCCGAATGATGATAATTTTACCGAATGGAGCTTCAAATTTCACCAAATGATGATAATTTTTCCGAATGGCACTCCAAATTTTGCCGAATGGAACTTTAAATTTCACCACACGATGATATTTTTTCCGAATGAAACTCCAAATTTTGCCGAATGAAGCTCCAAATTTCACCAAATGATAATTTTTTCGAATGGAACTCCAAATTTTACCGAATGATGATAATTTTTGCCAAATGAAGCTCCAAATTTCACCAAATGATGATAGTTTTTCCATATGGAACTCCAAATTTTGCCGAAAAAAAGCTCCAAATTTCACCAAACGATAATTTTTTCAAATGGAACTATAAATTTTACCGAATGATTTTTGCCAAATAAAGCTACAAATTTCACCAAATGATAATTTTGCCAAATAAAGCTCCGAATTTCACCAAATGATATTTTTTCCGAATAGAGTTCCAACTTTTGTCGTATGATGACAATTTTCCCGAATGGAGCTTCAAATTTCATCAAACGATGATAATTTTTCCGAATGGAACTCCAAATTTTACCGAATGATATTTCCAAATAAAGCTACAAATTTCACCAAATGATAATTTTGCCAAATAAAGCTCCAAATTTCACCAAATTATGTTTTTTCGGAATAGAGCTCCAACTTTTGTCGTATGGTGACAATTTTTTCCGAATGGAGCTCCAAATTTCATCAAAAGATGATAATTTTTCCATATGGAACTCCAAATTTTGCCGAATGATGATCATTTTGCCAAATGGGGTTTCAAATTTCACCAAATGATAATTTTCTGAATGGAAAACCAAAATTTGCCGAATGATATTAATTTTGCCAAACAGAACTCTTAATTGCGCTGAATAATGATAATTTTGCCGAATTGTCAGACAAAATTTGCCGAATAAGGATAGTTTTGGAAGGTCACAGTGACCTCCCATCAGAATACCACTTTCCAAAATGTTTATTTGCACACTACTTTCTCCTTTTTCAACAATTTTCCTAGAACAAACATAGCTGCATAAGCCACAATCAAAATCTTTCCCCGACATAATCGTTTTCTCCTCTGATCCATGTTGTTTAAAAGTTACTTTACACAGTAAGTCGTTGCGATGTTCGAAACGAGAGTCACCCCCCCCCCCCCCCCTTGTTGTTCGGTAATGACTTTAATAACCCTTGCGAGCAAATTTGACGGGGAGAAAAGGATGAGTGAATCTCTGCTTTCGACGAAATTGCTGCTGTCCCTGCTATTCTCCCTCTAGAAAGCTCGAGTTTCGGAAAGAGTATAAGGCTGTGTGTTAAAATAAAATGGTAATACTTAGAGATTGTTCTTGAAGTCAATGATTATGCAAAATAAATGTTGAACTGTGGCGATAGGGGACAGTAAGCAATGAGGTTTCTTGAAACATATATATATTTGTGGATATTAAAGAGTACAGGTAATCTCAAGTTTATATTGATGCTTACTGCAAGCACTCCTGACGAGAGAGAGGCTATATCAGCCTAGTCGGAAGCTAGGAGCCCAGGCCTAGGGGGAGGGGGCAGCAATACTGACGCAAAAAAAAGAAAGAAAAGAAGGAAAGAAAAAAAAGAAAGGAAGATAGAGGGGGGGGGGGACTGCGAATAAGAGAAAACATAAAGATTTGGAAAAATTTACTCTTCTTTTTTTTTCTTTATTTCCCCTTTTTTCTTCTCCCCCCTTTTCCCTTCTTTTCCCCTTTTTTTCTTCTCTCCCCCCCCCCTCCTTTAATTTTCTTTTTTCCTTTTTTTGTTGGGGTGAGGGGCGGGAGAGGCCTGACGATACAACTGACAAGGGGCCCACCTTGGCTCTCTGCGGCCAAGATCATACTTCATAGGATCATAGGCTCTCTGCGGCCCTGACTGTAAAAATGTACCTTTTCTAGCATTTTTTGAGCAATCACGATTGCTTATTGTTCTCATTTGTCTGTTTTGATGTTCCTATGATTTTATTTCCCCCCTCCCCCGCCTCCCTCTGCAGCAACACCGTCGGCCGACCGCCTTACGATGCTGCTCCTCTAGCGAAAACCGTCTCCAGGTTGCGTCCATATCCAACATACACACTCATACATACACACACCTACACACACACAAACACATACACGCATTCATACAGACACATACAAACACATACACATAACTACCCACACACTCATGCCTGCACACAGACACAAACACACATGCCGACACACACATATACATACCCCCCCCCCCCACACACACAACTACCCAAACACTCATGCCTGCGCAGACACAAACACACAAGGCCACACACACATACACATACCCCCCTCACACACACAAACACACACACCTGCATACACACACACACACTCGTGATTGCGAAAAACATAATTTGAATTCAAAATGTCAAAATTCAAATTAATTAATTATTTTTTTTTTGAAACAATGAAATTACATAATGGTTCTTTCTACAAATTTCAAAATTTCATTAAAATTGAAAAAAAAATATATATATATATACATATATATATCTTCCAATTTCTCTTTAATGCAATTCGTTTTTGCGAACAGAATAATGCATATCGTAAGTAAAAACATAAAAATACAAAAACAATATTTAAAGTCCATTTAATTTTTTCTCTTTTTTTTTTGAAATTTTTTTGATTTTGAGGAAAGTAGTACTAGTGTGACGGAAATAAATAACTAAAAGTTCGTTCCTGTATGCAGCGTTAGATATATTTTTAGGAATCATTTATAAAAAGTTAAGCGACAAAACACGACTCAAATTTTGCTGGTCCATGTCATAATGTGGTTATGGTAACTTGATGCTTGTCCTCAGACGAGCTCATTCACTCTGCTTGACAATTGCTAAGGAACAAATGATTTATGCAAATTTATGCCTCAGACAGCTGGCCAATGGAAATAAATTCAAGTTTAGATGGCGTGGTAGATCAAGACTCGTTATCTCTATAAAAGACAATGCATCATACAAACTCAAAATTCGTACGAAAATTCACGTTGTTTGGTGTTTGAAAAATAAAGTGCTTGATGTTGAGAAAGTTTTTTCTCTGAAATTCTGTTTAGTTGTTGAAATACTTAAGAGTAAAATGTCAGCAAGACATCATTTGAGTACCTATGATCGTGGACGAGCGATTGGAAGATTGGAAGTTGGTCAAAATGTCACCACTGTAAACTGTTGCTATGGGTGTATCAAAAAGTGCCATCTTTCGATTAAAGAAGTCCGCTAAATGTGGAAATGTTCTGAAAAAGCATGCCGGGGGTTGTGGTAGGAACACTACACCTTCAGAGGATCGCTATGTAGCCCTCGTCACAAAAAGGAACAGAAATTTCACTCCTGGACAGATAGCTGCAAATCTTGCAGCAACTACCGGTATGCATGTCTCTGCAAGAACCATCTCACGGCGATTAAATATTGTTGGTTTTTATTCACGGAAACTCGTAAGTTGCATCCCACTCCAACCATGCCATCGTCGAGAGAGATTACGCTGGTGTAAGGAACATGTTGGTTGGGTTCGTCAAAGTTGGTCTAGGGTGATGTTCTCCGACGAATCTCGTTTTAGTGTGACTAGTGATTCTGGTCACCATCTACTGTGGAGAGAGCGTGGAACACGTTATGCACA